>NW_022718077.1:20171-25647 GCF_011630105.1 Anneissia japonica | reverse complement strand
TATATATGCTTTCTACTTGGCTGAAAATTTTCTAACAATCACACAAGTAGTAACAATAATATAGGCCTTCGCCTGACCATCGTATTCTTGCTGATGGACGAACAATTAATGCTCGTATATATGACAATAAATGCCATCTTGAATCTTGGGGTGTAAAAGGCAAGTGTGATACATTTATACGATAAAATACTCTTCGTGCATGGTGGCATAGTATCTTATTCATCGACGAATGAAATACATCGTAGTAAAGCTTTTGGGTGGTATATTAAACTTTCTGCAGCAAGATTCTTGGCAACAAATTCCAACCAATCACAGAGCAGAAAATAATTTACTGCAGTGAGTTTAAGTTACCGCTGCGAGTTTAGCGCCCTCCATGCATATTTTGTCCAATCAGAGGCCAGAGAACTCACTGCAGTAAATTTCTAATTGAACTGCAGTTCAGGAACCGAATACTGAGCGATATCGCACTCCATAAACGTTGGTTACCGTTCATTACGCCTAAATGACTTCATAGGCTTTCTGGGAATAGGCATTTTAAAATTTAATATTTTACCATCAATATGTACTAAAAACACAAATGCTCGCATTATATTAGTTATCCAACACACATTTAATCATCAATTACCATTTACAAGGAAAAAGTACGTTCAGAGGTGGCGCCAGAATTGCCCGACGGGAGGGGGGAGGGGAAGGGGGCCAGGTCAGGTACCAAAAAATTGAACATGGCGAAATGGAGAGCGCCTTCTTTTTATAATGCGCTTACAGTCAGAAGCTAATACATTTATCTTTCAAAAAATACCAAACATAAGAATATTTTCTACAAAAAAAAGTTTCGAATTTAATGAAACATTTACACCAGCTTTAAAATTATGGTATATTTTAACTTGAATTTCCATAAATTGGATAATAGTCGATAATTCTAATTTTAACAGATGTTAATTAAGGAATGATTGAGGATTATAATAAAGTCACTTTAGGGTTAACGAGGGTTAACTATTCGAAAATTCAATCCAAAATCAGAGTAATTTTCAGTTTTACGCTGCCTTAATTTTATGGTCGAACCATCGATATTTAGACAAAATTATAATGAACAAAAAAGTAATTGTAACAGAAATATTTTGGGGAATCTGTTCCTGAAATATACACATATTAACATACTAAAAGTTCCAAAAATCCAATCAGGATAACATTGTTAATTATAAAGGTATTACCGGTAATTAATGAGTTATAATCAAACGGGTTATCGCACAATGCTCAACACAGCATCCTGTGTTGAAGCATGGTTGAAGCGTATAAACGCATGACGTTACCAAGTTGTTGCTAACGAAAAAATGTGAATAATAAGATAATACGTCCGCGCGATCCAAAGGCGGGAACACATTGATTTTTCGCGTCAAATGGATCTGTTGCCAAGTGATCTCCTTCTCATTAATACCTTCATGATTAAACTGTACTCTGAAACTTGATGAAAACAGAAAATATTTTAATTGGAATCGCTTCCGACGTGGTTATAATTGCCTATAATGAACATTTTAAAAACTTATTAGAAGACATTTAAACATAAATCATATAAACACTAGATAAAATACACTTCGAAATATAATTACTTGTTTAAAAATGTAAAATACAAAGTGTCCTTTTTTATATAAAAAAAAAGAAAGTTAAAATGTAAATAAAATATTAATAATACATGTAAGTTTCAAAAACCTTTAGTCTATAAAGAACCTTTCACAGTATAAAATATTAATAATTTTTTTTAATGCTGAAAGTTATTTAACGATTACACGAATAGTTTCAAATATAGTAGGCCTACATAAATTTTGATACATTAAAAAAAACATTCAAATGGTTTTTTGCTTTCATAAAAAGGCGGAGACTGCTACGACAATTACAGAGGAGATACCAAGGGATGTACTGGTCGAATCACCACAAACATCACCAAATCTGATTGTTGTAACTTAGAGGGTGTTGGCGGAACAAGTTTCGGATGGACAGCTACAGATGCATCTGGCGAATCCTTTTTCCGAAGTTTGATCGAAGGTCATAGTACGCCAGGCTGTATACCTTGCAACGGTATGTATTTGTAGGTGTGTTCCGCGGAGCTCAGGCCTGCGCTGAGTCTCATTCATTAAGACGTCATTCATCACATTTTTTTAATTTAGAACCCTATGATCCTCAGGCTCACTTCTCTTTAACTTTTTTTTTTTCAACTTAATAGAATGAACCATTCTACAATTTATGTAAGTAATGAAGTCAGGACAGGGCTCGACGAAAGAAATGACGTACGAAGTTGTGCAGTGTACATTATCATAGAAATTAGGCAAACCTTCTACTTAAGTAAAGAACTTATCAATATTATATTTATATATATATATATATATATATATATATATATATATATATATATATATATAGGCCTATATATATATATAATACATTTTTTGGGAAAACGGACTGCTTGTATAATCAAAATTCAGGGCTCAACTATTTAACCACATCAAACACCTTTTAAAACCAGAGTCGTAGGTCATGATTCTAGGTCATTACACATTACTCTGGCGTTACTGCGCCGAAATAAATGGTTATCAGGGGACATTTGATAAAACCAGAAAACAAGCCGTTGGGCAATGTTTGAATTATCTAATATTTTTAGTTTTTCTCAAAGGCATTCAATTTTTTTTCGTGAATGAGTTAACTAATAGCCCAAGTTGCAAGGGCAAATTGGATTTTTGTTTTAAATAGTTCTGTTTATAATTTTACAGGCGGTTCTCGCTCGCTAATATATTGGTTGCACCAAAACTCTCAAAGGTGATATTCAGCTATATTATATGACGTACATTTTCTGGGAATTAAGAATTGTAGCTAATTATTACGATTTGCGATTTGGAAAATTGAAAGTGTATCTCGTTTGTATTAGTGAGCTGCTGAAAGAGCCGATGTGCGTCAGATAAATTGAAGAAGCTTTTGTCTTGTGGTAAAATTGCGAATTTAAAATATCAAATAGGCTTAATTTACCTTATAAACTTGAGTCTGTTGAATAATCGACCTTTCCGGACCTTTAACCAAACTGTACAACTGGATCAAACTGAACAACTGCCAATCAGAACAGGAAAAGGATTACGTCAAGCATGGGCGTCGATCAGTGGGGACAGGGGACACGTCCCTCCACTTTTCAAAGTAGGGGGCATGATATCTTGATTGTAATATGTCAATGTCAAATCACATTGAAAATATTTGTAAATCTGTACGATTTCAATTGAAAAATGTATCAAGGATTAGAAAGTACATTGTAACCATGCAGTGAGAAGTCATGTACTCTCTAGACTAGATTATTGTAATGGTCTCCTTACAGGGGTTACCCAGGCACACATTAGGAAACTACAAAGTCTTCAGAATTGGTCTGCACGTCTCATATATCGTGAAGACAGACGTAGTGATGCCAGACAACTGATTAATTCTCTTCACTAGCTACCCATCAAAGAACGCATTTTATTTAAAATTCTTTTATTTGTGTTTAAATTTTTCAATGATCAAGCACCAATATACTTCAGTAGTTGTTTAAAAGTTCATCATACATTACGACCAAATCTTCGCTCTGAATCAGACCCTTTTCGCCTTTCATTCCCCTTTAGTTCATAGCAGATCAGGTGATCGTTCCTTTAGTGTAACAGCGGCCATAGAATGGAATAAACTCCCTACAGTTATTAAAACAACATATAATGTAGAATCTTTTAAAAAACTACTGAAAACATATCTTTTTTCAAAATTAACTTGAGCTTATTGCTTCAAATCATTATTCAACTCTGTAAACGCTATGATATAGTTTTCTATGAATAGCGTATCTAAATACTAATACTAATACTAATACTAATGATATCAATTGTCCCCACCCACTTTCCACCAATCCTCTATAATTAAAACCCCAATTTTCAAAGCGAATGGAAAGAATAACAATTACGCATGACTGTCATGAATGATTTATTGTGAAAACAATGTACTATACGTTGTTAAAATTGGAAGCGTGTAAACTTATTAGGCCAAAGTTTTTACAAACTCAAAAGTGCACAATTTCTACTATAAACGATTTATTTCTTTGTATTTTATTATGACCCTTACGTATATACTAGAGTAAAAACAAATGTAAAAATAACCACAAATGTCAAAACATTCTATCCGCAAATGTCAAAATATCCGCAAATGTCATAGTATGTCAACCACAAATGTAAAAATCACCACAAATGTAAAAAAAATCGCCCACAAATGTAAAATAATAATAATTCTGGATTTATATAGCGCCTCCCGTTGACACATCCTCGATGCGCTTGAACATTATTACCTCCGGATCACTGGATCAAGCACATATGGAACACACACTCAAGCCCCATAGGGGAATTCCATAATGTTGCAGCTGTATTCAGCGCAGGCTGTGTTTGAACCTACCAGGTACCCACTTGTACTCCTGGGTGGAGAGAGACAACCGTTAGATAAAGTGCCTTGCCCAAGGACACAGGCGACACTCACAGCGAGAGTTTTGAACCCCCGACCTCGAGGTTTGAAACCACAACCGATGCGCCAACCACTTCTACAAAAAAAAATCTGTTTAACCACAAATGTAGTACATTTTACCTACAAATGTAAAAATTTCCATTTTTACCTCAAATGTCATAACATGTCAACCGCAAATGTAAAAATTTTCCTAAGCATTTAAATCCTTAGGATATTGAAAATACCCTAATTAACTGCTATAGTAGAGCAGCTAAAGCACCAAGTTGCGCATTTTAGTAGAGCATATATATCTTGGCAATGGAAAATCGTACAGACTTAGTTTTGGTCTCAAATTGTTGGGAACATACATGTTGCTTTTTGCTCTAATGTAGCATTTTGTCCAAAAGTGATCGGAAATGGCATTTTTGATCTTTGAGCCTACATGAACCAGCATATCCATATCTCCAAAACTGTTAGTCATAGAGACCTAGTTTCGACTTCAAAATGTTCAGATGATGCATGTTTCTATTTGCTCTAATGTAAAATGTAAAATTTTGCCCAAAAGTGACTAGAAAGGCATTTCTGACCTTTGACCCTAGATATCCAGCATCATCCATGTCTCAAAAAACGGTTGGCCTCAGAGACTTAATTTTGTCCTCAAATGTTTCAGAACATGCATGTTCCTATTATGCAACATTTTGTCCTAAAGTGACTGGAAATGAAGTTCCAGGATATTTAAGTCTCCTTAACCGTTGGTCATAGAGACCTAAGTTTAGCCTCAATTTTGTTCGGAACATATATATCTCTATTTGTACTAATGCAACATTTATTCTAAAAGTGACTGGAAATGACATTTTTGACCTTTGACACAAAGGACCCTATAGCATGTCTATACCTCTATAACCATTGTTCATGGACACCTAGTTTTGGCCTCAAATTGTTCAAATATGCATGTTGCTATTTGAACTATTGAAATGTTTTGTCCAAAAAG
>NW_022718077.1:15950-20132 GCF_011630105.1 Anneissia japonica | reverse complement strand
TGTATATGTATATGCTGTGGGAAACGACGGCTGGATCTCGGTAGAGATACAAATTTTATAAGCAACAGCTAAAAAGTGAATATAAGTAAACAGCCAGGAATAGAGCCAGAGCTTTTGGGCAACACTAGTCCTTCCTCAGTGGATCGTGTGAGGGTAGAAAAGCCAGATAGTATAAAGTGAGAATTTCATGCAAGCATGATTAGAAACAATAGGCAAGGTGAGATGAGAATAAACAAAATTGCAGGCAGTATACATCTTACTATTAGGTAATTTTGTCGACATTTTTTATTTATCGGCCATCTTGGATATGAAGTGAACTTTTGGGTTGCCTTAAAGTTAACTTCAAATGTACATGTTTCAGCAAAAATCCACTTAAAATCGTTAACAGGGAAAAAAAATAGGCAGAATTTACCGAATTAAATTAATTCTAGCAGCCATTTTGGATTTTGGCGGCCATCTTTGGTTTAAGACCAAATTCTGGGTGGCCCTCGATTGACCGTGAAGGGTTTATATCTCAGATGACAAATCCCCTAAAAAACATCGACATTTGGAACCAATAAATAATCTGCAAATCTGAAATTATTGTATTTTTTGCGGCCATTTTTAATTTTGTTAGCCATTTTGGATTGAGGCTAATTTCTGGGTGGCCCTCGACTGATCTTCAATGGTTTATGTACGGTACCAGGTGACAAATCAACTGAAAAAAACATTGACATAACCGAATAATATGCTACATTTCTCTAATAATTGTGATTTTCGGTGGTCATTTTGGATTTTGGCGACCATCTTGGATTTGAATTCTTGGTGCCCCTTGATTGATCTTGAAAGGCTTAGGTCTGAGGTGACAATTCCACTTAAAAAAAAGTTGACAACACCGAATAAATATGCTGTATATCTCTAATAATTTTAATTTTGGCGGCCATTTTGGATTTTGGAGGCCATCTTGGATTTGAGGTAAAAATCTGGGTGGCCCCAAGTTTATTTCAAATAGTTTGGGGAAAACCTCGACCGGAAAAATAGCAGTTTATCCTTGGATGGGCCCTGTCTAGATGCGCAACTTGGTGCTTTAGCTGCTCTACTATAGCAGTTAATTAGGGTCTTCGAATATTGTAAGGATTTAAGTGCTAAGGACAATTTTTACATTTGCGGTTGACATGTTATGACATTTGAGGTAAAAATGGAAATTTTTGCTTTTGTAGGTGAAATGTTACTACATTTGTGGTTAAACAGATTTTTACATTTGTGGGAGATCTTTTTTTTACATTTGTGGTTATTTTTACATTTGCAGTTGACATGTTATGACATTTGCGGTTATTTTGACATTTGCGGGTAGAATGTTTTGACATTTGTGGTTATTTTTACATTTGTGGTAGATTTTACATTTGTGGGCTCTACACCCCCCACCCCACACCCCCTACCCTCACTTTTAACTACGGATCGACGCCCTTGACGTCAAGTCCCACAAACACACATGTCTAGGCATATTTACGTTTACTCTATCAGGTTATGTTACGTTACCTAATCAACAATATCCAATTTGCGGATTTTAACGGAAGGTTCATTGGTGAGTAGGCCTACATGGGCAGCTGCCAATGTGACCATTGTCATCATTTTAACACAGAAATAAACCTGAAAGTTTTAGAAAGTGAACGTCATTAAAAGACTTCAGAATGCGGGAAAATGCATTTCCAGCCCCCCTCCCCCACCTCATAGAAACAAAAAACATTTTATGGGAGGGTACCCAGACCCCGTCTACACTACCTAGCCACCCACCCACCCACTCACCTACCATTGTTAAATCCTATATCCGCCCCTGACCTAAGTATTTTTTTCAAAGTCAAAAGTAAGTAGGCCTGTATTAGCTCAACATAAACAGTATATATTAGCTTACCTTAAATGTAGATGTGTTTGATTGCTATCTTTTAGTGGACTGTGACGACGTCGATTGTGGTCCCGATAAGAAGTGCCGAATGAGGAAACACCGTCCCGTCTGTTTCTGCAACTTGAATTGCAGTAAGTACGACGCAGAACACGATGGCGCCGTATGTGGCACCAACGATAAAACCTACGATCGCCCCTGTAAACTCTACCGCAGCAGATGCCGTTTAGGAGAATCTTTTGAAATTGCATACTACGGTGTATGCACAAGTAAGTATCCTTGTCTTCCTTTTTGACCAATGACAGAGCAGATATAGCTTGCTGCAGTATCGGTTAATGAACCGAATGTGGTGTAGTCCAGTAGCAGAAGGGAGAATCATCACCCGACAAAGGACAAATTTTTATCCAACTTTTCCAATTTTTTTGTGTAGATTTCGAAAATGGAGGGTGATGGGGCTTTTTTTGATATATGAGGGGGTCAAAGTTTAAAATTGAACAATTAGATCTATATCAATTTACTAGAATAACCAATTATAAAACCTAAAACATAATCACTTTGGTATGCTTTCAGATATCCAATTGTCATTAAATAAGTAAATCAAATTATTTTTTCACACAATGTTTGGGGTCAAAGGTCAAAATTCACCAATTAGTTGGCCAAAATAATTTACAATAATAACCAATCAGGAAAGCAACAATCATTGTTTAAATAATTTGTGATTTATGTACACAATCATCATTAAAAAAACCTCAAATCAAACAATTAGGTCTGCCGACAATAAGGTCAAAGTTCAAAATTAGCCAAAAGAATGAACTTACTATAATAATAATCAATGATGAAGTCTAAAATGTCGTGTTTTTGTTTTCTTAAGTTTTTAGATATATAAATCCTCAAACAATAAGCAGATCTAATCATTTAATCCGTCAATATTAGGGTCAACTGTTAAATTGACCAATTATAATAATATGCACTTGATGAAGCTAGCATGTTGAATTATTTGCTGCCCTCAAACTACTAGTCCAGTAGCAGAAGCGAGGAATCACCACCCGGCGAGGGACAAATTTTCATCCAACTTTTCTAGACCCGAATTTTACGCAGATTACAAATCTGAAGGGTGATCAGCCGGGGCGTTTTCGAGATATCAACTGTCAAAGGTCAAATTGACCAATCATAAAACTTACTAAACCTAAAATCTGTTGTTTTAACACTTTTTTTAGTTCCTATGCATGTAATGCAAAAGGAACTATTGTAATCACTCTATCACTGTTTTCCCTTTGTTTTTTATTGTGTGTAGTATGTGTGTGCGTATGTGTGTAGACATTTATGCAAATGCGCATGCGTCAAAGAAAAGTTTTCCGACATTTTGTTTTACCTCACGATGCGAAGATCGATGTGATGTTTCTGCAGAGTTCAGTCAGGGCTCACGCTAACCGATCGGCAAGTCGGCATGGATGAAACTATTTTGATTTTACGGCAAAAAAAATCAACTGCTGTGGCATAGGTATTTTGAAGAAGGCCTAAAATAAAACAAAAAGTTTTTAATATTTGCTGAAATACATGGTTTTTTTCATTTAGATCTCACTAACTCCATGTGACGTTTTTTTTCTGTTGTATGAGTAGTCATATGAAGGTACTATATCCCCGACAGTTGGCTATGCAGCAATGTACCCTTTGAATGCAAATTGAAGATACAGAGGCAGCCGACTGTCGGGTACATAACTCTTCATTGCTCCGCCATCTTGTCAGCACTCTAGTTCACAAAAACATTAGGCCTAGTTCAGTACAGTAGTTACTGCGATACGAGGGTGGTAGATCGTTCAGTCAGTGATATCGTGTTATCGTCTAATACATTTGTGTGTAAAATTTAAGAATGCACCGCGTGGGTCGCTTTCTCTTTGTTATGCGGTAGTACACGTAGCAGAGTGAGCAATCTAAACCTAGCCTAGGGCCTAGATAGTATACGTTCTTGATCATCGTAATGAAAACTTCGGGTGACAGACGATTGGGCCCAACTGGTGTGCACAATCGGACCCAAGATAGCTTCAAATAAATTGTAGTCCTAGTAGGCCACTGCCGCAAACCCCACTCCTGATATCGTTCCAAACTATTGTAAAATGAAATTACTGTATACCTAGCTAGGCCTAGGCCCTATGCCTACGAAATTTTTTCCAAGAAATTTGCTAAAAATATTACTGTAATTTGCCTGTCGAATTACATTACCAGTGTGGTCTAAAATCACTATTTTGGGCCATAAAGACTCCCCCTGTATTTTTCAACGTCCACACAAATTTGACCCAACATAT
>NW_022718077.1:7726-15101 GCF_011630105.1 Anneissia japonica | reverse complement strand
AAATTCATCATCATCACATCACCATTTTATAGTCACAATTATGAAGTGCTAACAAAATTTCTCATGATCTTTTATCAGCGATTTTCAGCAACCATAGAGTGCCATCCATAGAGTGAATAAGTGCCATCATTAGAAAATAAAACTTAAAAACATTAAAAACATTGTCTTTGATGTCTGTCTCTTATACACATCTAGATGTGTATAAGAGACAGCGTATATATATATAGGGCCTATATACTTTTTAAGTCATGTATCATGCATAGGAACGTTGACCCCTGCAAGGCTCTGGTTTATACTATTAGGTCATATGACTGTATTAAACTAAGGAAATCAATATGATCTGATCAGCCGATATTAGGACAAAGGTCAGAATATACTATTTAATTGACCATTATAATGATATACTTTTAATAATCAATCATATAATCTACAATTCAGTTTCATATTTCTATTTTGCACTTTTAGGAACCTGATCAGCATAAAAATATCAAATCATAATTTTTGATCAGTAGATATCAGGGTCAAATTTCAAAGTGCATCAATAATAATTGTCCATTTATAATTATATAAAAATAACCAATTATGAAAGCTATGATTTAGTTTTATATCAATCTGTTATTCTTGCATATACCTAATCACAATTTAAAAAAAATTAATCAATATACTTTGATCAGTCGATATTGGTGTTCAAGTTCAATATTGACCAACAATAATTGTTCATTTATAATAATTGATTATAAAAATAACCAATTATGAAAATTCATTGTGCTTTTAAATCCCAAATCAATGGTCAGCCAGATTGTAGCATTTCTTATTTGTCCGGTGTGGGTCGAAGTTATAATGTATTTAGAATATACATGAATATTACACAGTTCCCTTTATTTCAAATTATACATCCACATAAAGGCAATACATTATTTGTATTACCAGTTTTTATTTTTGTTTTCTTCCTTTTCATTCTCCATAACTTTATTTACAGTATCTTTTCTATAAGCATTCTGTTTATATCTCTCTATTTTCTTTCTCTTTAATTTGTTATATACGCTTTCATGAATCTTTCCTTTTTTTACATGGTTTTTAGTTTACAATTGCAATTTACATTTACTATATTCACCGAACATCTTCACTAATTTGATTCATTCACTGTATCCACTCTTAATGTTCTACATCATATATCAATCCAATGGATCGGTACATTTCAGTGTACATTTTACTGGAGTTAAATAGTGCATGGTGGTTAAGGAGACTGATACCGGTAACACATCGATATCAGTTACTTCCAGCTGAATGAAATGCCAAATACAGATAACCATCGTCAATTACCTTGTTATCATTAAAGTGGTTTCATAAAATTTAAACTCTGGCTTTATGGAATTGGATCACATTTAAAAAAATTAAATTATTCATTATTATTATTATACATACATGTACATTACAAATCAAATAAACCACTTCAAAAATTAAAAAAAAAACATTTAAAAAAATTACATTTCTAAAAGCATATTTCATTTTCAATTTCTCAATGAAAGATAAAAAAACAAAATCAGCATAATAATTTAAAAAAAACCCCCTCAGACTAGAAAAAAATATAATCACAATGTTTTACTTAAAATTAAATTTTTTCCAATATATTTTTTCTACAAGCAATGCCCTTTTCCATTATATTAATCTTTTTTAGTTCCCCTTTATAAAAGGTCATAGATGGTAATATTCTCAGCTATCTACATTTATAAATGCTTTTTTTAGCCCAAATTAAGCAATTTTGCAACAAATTTTAATTAGTATTATTCATTCCAAATATTAATTCTTCCTTTTTTGGAAATTTTTTTTTATTTTTTGGCTTTTTATTTTGTGTTTACTGTCCCAACATAAGATTAATTCGTGCCAGAAATTATTTATACAAGTACAATTTACAAATAAGTGTTCAATTGTTTCCTTTTCTTTTTTACAGAAAGTACATAGTTTATTTTCTACTAACTTAATTTTTGGTTTGTGATCAGAACGTTCATATTTATCTTATACTGAAAAACTCTACTTTTTATATCATGCTGTATCATAAATGGTAGTTTATATATTAGCTCCCAGTCATCTTGATTCAAATTATATTTTGAATTCCAAAAAATCTCAGAGGTAGTTTTAACATTTTTATTATTCCTAAAAAACTGTAAATCTGTTTAGTTTAAATGCTTTTAAATGGAATAACCTGATTAAAATTTAAGCATAAAGTTCATTTTTTGTTTTGTGTCCTGTGTTTCCTATTTTGTAGAGCATCCATTTTAAATTGATTTGGAATTGCTGATATTAGAGTACACAAATTTAGGTTTAGAGATTTTTGACCTCTTTTTTATCCATATCAAAATTATGCAATTGCCCTTCCTCATTGTATAAATCTTGATTATACACAAACACAGTTTTACTGTTAATTCTAAATCCTGGTTATTCCAAATAATGAACCTACTTATACAATATCCTTCATGAGTAAATTTATCCACTTCACTTAGGTATGATAGTTCTTTATAAAAAAAAAAATAGGAATTTTATTGTTTGGATGAAGATCTTTCGATTTATAATTACAAAACAAAATCAGTTCATTTTCCATATGTTTTGTGTAACATTTAAAAAATTCTTTCCATCTTGACTTTTCTTCATTTAAAAGTCTTTGTATCCACCTAAGTCTCGAAGCTTTAAACATAGATTCAACATCAACCATATTTAAACCTCCCTTCTCGATTGGGCCAATAAGAGTGGATCTTTTTATATAACCTTTTTTCAATTCCAAATAAAATTAAATAATATGTCTTCAATTTGTTTAATTAAACTAGTAGGGACCTCTAAAACTGAGGCCACATAAATTAATTTTGAAAGTGCAAACCTTTTTATAATTTGGATCTTTCCAATTAGTGTCAGATTTCGTGTTTTCCATAAATTTAAACATTTCTGCAGATCCCCCAGTTTTTTTTCCAAAATTTTAATTTTCACACAGCTGAGAGTTATATGAAAAATAAAAGCCAAGAGCTTTAATGGAGATTTTGCTACTTCTACTCTTGGTAATGTATCTTTTGAATTTCTCAAAGAACCAAGCCACATCGCTGTAGTTTTATCATAGTTTAATTTTAACCCTGAAAAGGTGGAGAAAATGGTAATAAGTGATAAGGCTTTTTCTAAGGATTTGCTATCAGCCAAAACCAGTGTAATATCTTCAGTGTATTGAATAATATTTATGTTATTTTCATTCACCTCAATCCCTTTTATTCCTTTATGGTCTCTAATGGCACAGGCTAGGAATTCAGCCGCCGCTGCGATAAATAAATAGGGGACAATGGCTCTGCCTGCCGGACTCCCCGAATAACTTGGAAATACCCTGAGGTGAAACCATCGTTGTTTATACAACATACTGATGTTTGTATAAAGACTTTGAATGTATTTTATAAAACCATTTCCAAAATTTAACTTTTCAAGGATTTTAAATAAAAATCTCCACTCTAGGGAGTCGAAAGCTTTCTCATAATCTAAAAATAAAAGGATGCCCAGTATGCCCACATCTTTTGTATACTGCATAATATCTAAAATGTTTCGGACTGATTCTCCAATGAATCTTCCTTTCATAAAACCTGTTTGATCTGGATGAATCAACTTTGGTAATATCTTACATACTCTCATTGCAAGAGCTTTTGATATTATTTTATAATCTGCGTTTAGCAGCGAGATCGGTCTCCAATTATTCAATAATTGTTCATCTTTTCCTTCTTTATGGATTAAAGTAACAATGGCTTGTTTTTGTGATGTGGATAATTCCCCATTTTCTAGACTATGGTAACACTTTTAATAAAAACATCACAAATACTATTCCATACACGCTTCTAAAACTCTATCGGAAGACCATCATTTCCAGGGCTTTTGTTATTAGTCATGCAATTAACGGCTTCATAAAATTCCTCTTTTTTAAAATTTTTGATCTAAATTTAATTTCTCATCTTCTGAAAGAGCTAGCATATTTAATTTCTTTATAAAATTTTTCATATCATCCTGATTTATCACGTTCCCTTTTGATTCATACAAATTTATATAGAAATCTTTTTGCTTATTTAATATTTGTATTTTGTCTATTATAATTTTACCATCGATTTTAAGAGAGTTACACGTATTTTTTATTATGGTTTTTCTTTTCTAGCCCTAAAAAATACTTACTATTTCTTTCCCCCTTTTCATACCATTGACTTCTAGCCCGAACTATAATTCCCTAGACTTTTTTGTCATAAATTTTTTTTAACTCTGCCTTTAATTGTTCAACGTCATGCACAAGTCGAATTGAGTGATGGTTTGCTATTTTAATTTCCATTTTTGTCTGTTTCCTCAATTAGATAAAGTTTAAATTTTCTTTTTTAATTCTCTTTGTAAAATATATTGTAAAACGTCTAACCTTAAATTTAATCCAATCCCATTTTACTTTTGGGTCCATCATACTGTATTCCTTTTTCCAATTTTCAATTTGTTCACTCAGATTTGTAACATTTTCTAAGACAGATACATTTACCGATTTTACATCATTTTTCATTTGATTTTTAATTAGGAAAAATCCAATATACATTGGACAAGTGGATAATTTTGTCTCCAGGTAAACTTTCGCTAATCAGGGTGTACATGACGCCAAATATCTATCAAATCCAAGAATGAGTTAATAATCTCAATTTCTTTAACAACTTTATCTTTCTGTATTTTTCTTCCTCCATCTTTATCTAAAAGAGGGTTAAAAATGCAATCCCCACCAATTATAATTTGTTCATTACATTGCCATACCTCTAATAAAATCTTATGTAACTCTCTATAAAATCGAACCTGTAAATCTTCAATATTTGGTGCATAAATATTTGTTATTGAAAATGTTTTCCCATAAATATTTCATGTATTGAAATAATTCTACCCCATTTATCACTGAATGATTGGATCACATATTGGTTGTAAAAACAATACGTTACCAAGCTTTACGAAAAAGACTAAAGAATTTTTTTTTCATCTTTTTTACCATATTTTAGCTTTTATAATTGGATATTATAAAAAGTTGTTATAATTGGTCAATTTTGACCTTTGGCCCAGATATGTTGATCACATTACAGAACTTGATTTCCTACTTTAATGACGATTAGTTACCCGAAAGCATAAAACTATGAATATACTGTAGGCCTTAACACTAAATATAGCTTCCATTATGGGTTATTATAAAAAAAAAAAATTATAATTTATTATTTTGAACTTGATTTCTGCTGATAAAATAAATTAACTAATTTATTTATTTGCTTATTTTTTTTAAACAAATACATAGACATCTAAAGGCATAAAATGATAAGGCACTGATGTTTCAGTTTCCGAATTGTTTATTGTATTAAATTGTTATAATTGGTCAATTTTGACCTTTGACCTTAATATTAGGTGATCAAATCATTGATTTTATTAAAATTATATATCTATGAAGTATATAAAGTGATAAAAACTTGATGTTTAACATCAAAAAGTTAAGAAAGTAGAAACACAAAAGTTTCTTCATGGTTCGTTATATATTATATTAAGTTCCTTTTATTTTTTTAATTTTGATCATTTACCTTATTATTGTAGACAAAATTGTTTGATTTGGGTTTTTTATGATGATTGTGTAACTTAAACCATAAAAAGATATACCACAATGATTGTAGCTTTCCTGATTGGTTATTATTGTAAGTTGTCATATTTGGCAGTTAATTGGTCAAATTTGACCTTTGACGCCAAATATTTGCTGATAAAATAATTTCATTTACCTATTTCATGACAATTGGAAATCTAAAAACATACCAAAGTGATGGTTTAAACTTCATAGTTGGTTATTCACGTAAATTGCTATACAGTAATTGGTCAATTTTGGCCTTTGACCCATTATATCTCGAAAACGCCCCCGAACCTGGCTGATCACCCTCCATTTTCGGAATTTACACAAAAAATTGGTCTAGAAAAGTTGGATGAAAATTTGTCATGATATCCCCTTCTCCAACTGGACTAGAGTGTGGGAGGAAGCATACACAAACATCATTGGATCACATCTGTGACTTGTTGCTTCCAATCGAGATTGTGAAAATATTGTTAATTTTTTGTTCTCAGATTCATGCGAGCATGTGAACTGTAGAAACGGACGTCATTGTATACAAGATCGATATGGTCGACCCTACTGTGTCGAGTGCTGGGCCATGTGTCAAGATGCCGTCAGTGAGTTTGTATGTGGGAGTGACAACATTACCTACGAATCAAAATGCCAATTGCAGCTACAAAGCTGTCGCTATTCACAAGTTACTAAGATAGCTAATCATAGATGTAATGGTAAGTACTAGGATTTCTTTTGGTTTTTGGTGGCGCCAGTATTAGGGTGTGTTGGTGGGGGTGGGTTAAGGAGCTCTGTCGGAAAACACTGAACTCCCCATCTGGAAGAGGCTAATAATTTTGTCGGGCAACAAGTCTGAGAGTGCCATTTCGGGGCATCAGAAGTGCCTATGCTTGAAAGTTGCTCACCTTTAGCCCAACCAGATGCTTGCTAAGGTTGGGTGTGCCCCCGGCCCCTTTCTGGAGCATTTGCATCCCTCGTCAAGAAATCTCTGGCGCCGCCACTAATTGGTTTATCTCTTATGTCATTATTATTTCAACGTCATTAAATGTCATTAAGTATCTGCCAATATCAATGTATTACATTTCGTCATATTTTAAGGACAAATTTTTTCACGTAGGCCTAGGTCTAGTCACGCCTGTGCATCCCCCACTCCACCATCATCATGAAAGATGGCGCCGCCACTGCATTCGACACTACACAATGGAAAAATGTATTTGCTCATGTAAGAATGTAGGGCAATATTATTACCTATTTGAAAGCGTACAAAATATTTGTAAATTCTTCAGGCACACTTGATACGTGCGAGTTCACAAGGTGTATGGATGGAAAGAAATGTGAAGATACGGACCAGGGCGCTGTGTGCGTTCCGTGTGGCTTCACGTGCACTAACGCAGATTACAAAGGCAAAGTTTGCGGAGCGGACAATCGCACATACGTCGACAGGTGCGCTTTAAAGACGGAAAGATGTCGGAACAATCCAGATTTGGAGCTCATCTCAAACACATCTTGTGGTAAGCAACATTTTACACTCACTAAAATGTTAATGAATAATAATCGGAACTTTATCCATTATCAAGTTCAGTTAGTGGTGTGGGAGTGGGAAGTGAGTATCACTCGTGTGCCCCCCCCCCCAGTCGCCTCCCAAAAAAATCACGGTCAAGTAGTTAAAAATCACCTATAATCACCATATTTTGCGAATAAGTGCCCCTCAACTGATCATCGAGCCCCACGCCCCACATCAGCCCCCCC
>NW_022718077.1:2365-7479 GCF_011630105.1 Anneissia japonica | reverse complement strand
ATAGTTGGTATATGAAGTATTATTATTTCGTCATTCTTCAGATGGTGGACAACCTGCCTCCATTCCACCGTTCTTTTTAGATATTTACAATAACAATAACGACGCAGCACACACGGAACAATCCTGGCCAAGTAATGCTGAATATGAAGAAGACGACGACCCACAGATAACAGTCAGTTACTTCTCAAATAGACCTATCAATGAACTAAAGTTGTTTCTCCAGAAAGGTATACTTCCAAACATAACTGGTGCTCGTCGTGGTAACAAGAGACGAATAAACAACACAAAAAATCACAGTCAATCAACGAAGTCATCCGGCAATCGACATTTCCAGCGGCCATTCAAATAACTGATGTGATGAATCAACGAACAGTTAAAAACGAATAAGAAATAAGAACGAACTATTTAAATTAAAATCAACAATTACTTCCTGGCCAGGTGCTCATTTTGTAAACGCTAATATAATGCTTGTAATACATTTATTATAATAATTACATTACTGATCATTTTATTTAGGAAGTTGAATTCTTGCCTTTTTAAGGTGACAATAAATATGTTAGTATTGGATGATTAAGAAATCATCACAAATAGCCAATTAAGTCTACACTATTAGAATATTTGCAACTTCCTATTAATGCAAATAAGTCTAATATGCTTCTACATCACTATGTTTGTGAATATGATTATGCTTTTATCTTTTGTTATTGATATATCATTATAGTTTTTGTTATAGGCTTTTGTTTTTGATGTTGTTACTGTTGCTGTCTGGATAGTTGTTATATCTTGCTGATGTTGTTGATGATGTTATTATTGTCATTGTTATTATTATGATAGCATTGTTATTATTATTATTATTATTATTATTATTATTATATCATCATCATTATTACGGTATTACTATTAGTATTACATTATTATTATTATTATTATCATCATCGTCGTCATCATCATATTTATCATTTTCATCATCATTATTATTATTTATTTATTAAGCGTTCTTGAGTAAAGCCTAGCACCTGGAAAACTATACAAGAAAAGCCAATATGCATGCATGTAGAATGATAATTCAGATATATGCATATGTTGTATTTATATTTATGGTTAATATTTATGATGTAGAAACAGAATAGCCTACAAATTACACTGTATATAATTATCAATAAAGTGATTTTAGAGGTTTATCAAAGATGCTTTGTTTTCATTCCCCGATAGCGGGCGCACGTCATTTCAGTCATAGAGTTATAAGAATAATGTAGGCCTATTCAGAAGTTGCAAAAGTCTTAGTTTTCCAGGGTTTTTGCACTATACTATAGGGAAAATTCACTAGCGAGCATAACTTAATTTTAATACCACTAAGTTGCTGCGAACCCACTACATAGCGACTTCTATAATTTCAATTGCACATTAAGTGTGAGATGTCATATACTTTTTATATTCTTTTGGATTTTTATGAATCGCAAACAGTTCTGTTTTTCTGTAATTTAGTGATGATAATAATAATAATAATAATAATAATAATAATAATAATAATAATGATAATATCAATATTATTATTATTTTTATTATTATTAATAGTAATAACTAGACTTACTATGTCTGAACAACAGAACGTAGGGATTTTCTTCATTGCTTTAATGAGAAATAAAGTTGAAATCGCAACAAAAAGAAAAGTCATTAAAAGCAATAAAGTAAAAAAAAAACACGGAAAACCAATACAATTTTTTTAAAGTGGAAAAAAAAAACGAAAACCAAGTTTACTGCGACATTATTAGTGAGACTTGAACTATGGCTGCAATGGTAATGGCGAGGTACATCGTGACTCATAACCATTGTTGGCCATTTGAGCCAAACATGTATTTTCTGTTCATAGCGATTCAATTACCGAAAACAAAAATTGTTCATGCATATCACGGTAGTTTTGAGTTTAACCTAGCTGCTACTGGTTTAAGCGCTTTAGAAAACCCAAATTGCGTTTAAATAATTTAATCAACTGTCAACAAAAAATCTTTGAATGGTCCACATATCCACACCCTACTGCGGATCGTCACCAAAATTGGATCATTTCTTCATTTCACCATGAAAAACTATTCTGCAAAGTGTCATCTTCTATCCGTCTATAACTGTGACGTAAGCAATTTAAATGACCCTCAAATTTACACCCTAACCTGGATCGTCCTCCTACACATAATATCTTCCTTATAACTTTGGTTAAACTTTCCCGAAAGTTGCATTCGGATCAGTTGACCCGTTTTTAGCCCACTCTCTGAGAGAGAGGGCTTATATGATGATTCTGAGCGAATTTTGAAGTCATTTGTTTTTCTATCTCTTCCTTCGTTTGTGACGCGATTAGGCCGATCTTGCAACAATATGGAAGATAAGGCCTGGGGAATTTAAAGTATGAAGAGTTTTTGCGAAAATATTGTCGGGAAATATGTGAAAAAGTATGTTTTTATATCATATTTCTTAACACTACGGTGGGTTTCCTATGAACGCGTGTTTGTCATTCATCAGATTGCAAATCGCCTGTATATTCCAAATTGTGTTTATCAACCAATCACGGCCTGGAATGGTAAGCTTTCCGGCTAATAAATACGTCTGCACGAGTCTAGTTGGTAGCGAAGAATGAGCCGTTTTGTGGTGCTTGCAAGGGTGGGTGGTCTCTCCTCTGAGAGATAAACCATGTACACTACTGTAATGCAGGCTGGCCTAGAGCTAGAGGAACACGAACTAGGCCAGTGTACGGTAAGAATGGCCCCGGAAAAAATGACCCCGGAAAAAATGGCCCCGGAAAAAAGGCCCCGGAAAAAATGGTCCCTGTAAAAATGGCCCCATATGACAGGTAGGTAAAATGGCCCCAATAATCAAATTATGTATTAAAACTGATTTTCTTTATTCAATATATGCATTTTTTTATCTTAAATAATTTAGTTTTTAAAAGGAATTTAACATCAAACAATTTGCCATTTACATTTTACTTTTTGCAAGAAATAATATTCAATGATAAAATATTCAAAGATAAATAAAAAGCCATGAATTATACTTTTTATTTTTTTTTCCATTTAAATGTTAAAAAATAGCAACAACATAATCAATAAATCACATAAATCATGCATTTATTAATACTAAAATAATTTACTTGTGGCATATTTCACGGAAGCGAAATCACAATTTTCCAAAAATTCAATCTGTGTATTGGTAAACCCCACAAACAGTGGGTTAGTATGAACATCAAATTATTAAATTTTTTTTTTAAGAAAAAGAGAGTTCTACAATCATAATTATATGGTTTAGATGGGGTTTGCAGTGTGTTTAGAGGTTTGTGGTGTATTTACAAGTATTTTTTCATAAAAAATCTAAATTTTAACCAAAAAATAGTTATGAATGTATTTAATTTTCTTATTGATATACCAAGTCAGTCAATCACAATTGAATTGTTTGATTTTCTACAGTGTGTTTTGGGAGGTGTGTGGGATTTAGCAATACCACTTAATCCTACCATAATCACCATACCCTCACAATCACACGCCATTTTAATTCTTAGCGTAATTGCCATACATAACTATATATAATTCTAAGCCAGTATTGTAGGCACTTGGATTTAGTTAGTGATGAGTAAAAACCAAGTATGCAACTAAATTAGTTGCTTAAATAAATGTATTCCTAATGATTCAGTTTACTAAAAGCAATACTTCTTTGAATAAACTCTAAGCAGACAATTTATTGCTAAGTTTGCGAGAAAGTAAGACTCTCTCTTTTCCCATACATGAACTTCTGATTCAAACACACAATTGATCCACATGCTTTAACTACTGTTTATTTGCATTGTTTATAACATGTAAAGTTAATTCATTTGATATTTAACAAAAGTGAAGTTTGTGGTTATCTATGAGTTGCATATTTTGGTAGTTGAAGTACTGTATACTGTATGTCATTCCTCTACTTTGTTAGTGAAATAACGTTTTTAAAAATTTTATTTCTACTATCAAAAAATGTTATTCAATGGCCATTGTTTTTCGATTATCTCTCAAAACATTATTTGCATCTGCTGTAAAAAACAAATGCTTTTAAAGAAATAAAAAAAAAATCACATATTGATCTCAGTTCAAAGGAAAAAATATAACTTAATTCTAAATTTACAATTTTCACCTATAAACCTCTTAATTTCACAAAAGAATGGGTTCTTTTCCAAACAAATTGTGTGTTTAGATTAGATCTTTTGCTTTAACTTTGGAAATTGAGATCATTTTAGATACTATTTCTGTATAAACTAATTTTTTTTTCATATTACTGTAAACCTAATGGGTTTTGAAAAATGTATTCTGCACTACGGAATTTCTAATAAAAAAAAAAAGAAAATTAATTAAAAAGACCATAGATTAAAAATAAGTAAGGCGTAACATATTTTTAATCTATGTTAAAGCATAACTATTTTTACATAATGAAATTTAGTAAATCAAATTATTATCAATTAAGAACATAATCTCAAAACAAAATTTAATGACAAGAAAGATCGACGTTTCGGGTCCATCATGGAACCATTCTCAAGATCAAGTAAATTGAAAAAACTGAAAACAAAAATACCAAGCAGTGAGAGGAAGTAAGTAATTAATTTACATATCAATAGGGCCTACTGTGTGGAGCCACAGTGGAGCTAAGCAATAATTAGCCCTTCTTAGCTGATTAACTAGATAAACAGTTTGGCTTTGACTGAATCAGTTTGTTAAGTGTAGGTTTCAGTTCTTTGATCCAAAGCATTTCTTTAATTAAGCAATCAAACTTGGATTTGCACTTAGATAAAACCTTGAAATAATTAACAGTTTCAGTAGCACTAATATAATGATCTTTTAAATGTTGTCCTATGTTACCTTAACTGTGCATAATCATTTCTTATTTAAAATACAATTATTTAATCAATCAGTAACTTGTGTTTTTTTTAATGAAATTAATAATTTTCTTTAAAAAGATGCTACCCAAGGAGAGACTTTTTTTTTATACCTTGTTTGACGAACTCGCTGACTATTGTACATTTTACTGTACTGTATATATGTATTCCTACTAAAAAGTTTCTAATACTAATTTAACAGCATCTTTTTTAACGCATGCAATGTTACTAT
>NW_022718077.1:0-1994 GCF_011630105.1 Anneissia japonica | reverse complement strand
AACCAAAACTTTAATATAATGAAGGAACTCTGTATTTATTCCATAAAATAGATGATTATTCCCAAATAAACAAGAGATAAATAACACCTGGACTTTTAGACATGTTGTTTATATGGCATTTCAAAACAAAAGGTTTTTATTTATTGGCTACAGCATAGATTCTCAACCAATAAAAATCTTTAAAAAAAAAAATTGACCAATTGAATTGTACTTAGTTGTCACTTACACAATCACAGTGTATTAGATTACAAAATTACATACATCCCAAACCACATCAGGATCCCTCCCCCCACAATTTGACAGGTCGTCGGAATAAAAAAATAAAAATGTGACGTGCCTGTCACAGTCTTGAGAGTGTCATTTCTGGCCATCCAGAAGTTCCAATTCTTTAAAAAAAAAAATAGATATTCAATACTTGGACTTGTTTTCAATATAAACATTTCGTGTTTTTTCCGTTTTAAAATGTTTGTGCTCGTTAACAATTTAGATTTATTGTTGATGTTATCCATGACAGTAATACGTACCGCGAAATGCTAGGCCTCTGAAAGTTCGTCGTTCAAAACTGGTGCCGAAGCAATGTTTTAGAGCTTCCCATCAGAGCCATTAATAATAATAATATTAATAATTGACCGCAAATATAGTAATAATATCTATTAATATTAATAATTTAAAAAAATACTTAGACCTACTCCCAGAGCTACTCATAGGAGCTAAAAACTAATTTATTTTAGTTCTCAAATATGCATATTCTTTATGTTGATTTATTAATCAAATTTTTGCTACAGGGTATTTTACAGCATTTATTTATTTATTTATTATTAATTTTTTTTTTCTTGAATTTTATAATTGAGGGCCATTTTTTATTTCTTGATTCAATTCTTGCTTATACAGTATTTAAGTATTTGAAGATTAAAAAAAATATATCATTTCTATTACCGAATTTTTCATTGGGGCCATTTTTACCTACCTGTCATATGGGGCCATTTTTACCGGGGCCATTCTTACCTACATTCACTAGGCCTATAGGCTGGCTGAGTAGTACGTGTGTGTAATAGATCAGATAACAGGATATGTAGGCTACAAGTTGCTTTTATATGTATTAAACCACATAATATTCAAATTAGTTAGTAAAGATGAGTGTATGTGTGCAGCACATTTCGTGTCAATGTACTGTAATGCAAGCTGGCCTGACGAAGACGAATAGGCTGGCTGGGTACGTACGTGAGTGTAGGCCTAGGCCCTAGTCTAGATCAGATACTACAGGAAATAAATGTAGGCTACAAGTTGCTTTTATGTGTATTAAACCACACATTCAAATCAGTCAGTAGCGATGAGTGTATGTACAGCAAATTTCGTGTTGCCGCACTGTGGTGTTGTTGATGACGAGGACGCTGTCGTTAGATACATGATAGCAAGGTCCCACATGGAATTTTTTGTTCTATTGAGACGGTAGCTTTTCAGCATTGCTCTAGGATGATTTTCCTTTACCTATGAATTTTTTAGCTTTTCGTACTCTACACTTGGCTATCTGTAGCCAACCACATAGGCCTAGGTACGTAATATATTAGATCAGATCTTAATTACAGTACATAAAATGTAGGCCGACAGTCGTATTTAATGGGGGAGGAGTGGATTTTTTTTTCGCGATTTACTATGGGATGTCTACTGTCATCGTTACCTAGACTTGTAGACGCTGTTGTCCATATTATGGTAATGATGAGATCGTTCGTGTACCTATTGACTGATGAGGCATGATTAAAAGTGCCTTCATTTTCAATGGATTACATTCCATTCCAACCATGGTATAACCAGTCGATGGATAGCCCAAGATATTTTGTTTAGATTTCACAGCATGTTCCATGTACCTCCTCCATTTATTTAAAATTAAATTATTAAAACATTGCCTATAATCTAGTAATATACTAGCATATTATTTTATCTAGTAATGTATATATTTAAAAACATATTGGGCAAGTATTCATACTACTTTATAC
>NW_022718075.1:258-831 GCF_011630105.1 Anneissia japonica | reverse complement strand
TTGATTCCCCTGATTCCTAATGCTCTATGGCGTATTTATCACCTGGTAGATCTTTCCATATGATTGGAATACCATACATGGTCCTCCTGCCATTAATAAACCAAAAGCTAGTAACACTAAATAATATACCAGCAGTCTAACGTATACACCTTGCTTAATTCGAAAGCCATTTAATTGGTTTACTAAATAATGCATAGCATATTGTACCATGTGTATTCATAACACATATTTAATTTAGGCCACATTTTTTACAGTATATGTATTTCACAATATCCGTCAACTCGTATAATATAGGCGCACATTGCTTGTTATTCATATTGCATTATACGGTACGGTAATTATGTTCGTGTATCTTGCACTTTATTTATTCATTGAGGAATAAGCATACTGTACCCTGTGTATATATAACACATGTTTTATTTAATTAGCATACTGTCATCATTATTAGTCGGTGCTGAAGTGCGAACATTTTGAGAATATGAACCTCGGTGCCCGGAAATTGCACTCTCATACCTTTAAAAATCTGACCGGTAATTCATAATCAACAATAAACAAATATTCTTCCTAATAAAA
>NW_022718075.1:0-247 GCF_011630105.1 Anneissia japonica | reverse complement strand
CCCCCCCCCACCACATCCGCATTTATATCAATTGTATCCGCTAAGTTCGCCCAAAATCAAAATTTTATTTATTTATTTATTTGAATCGGACGGTAGATCCCTCGCGACGAAGCACAGTGTATACTTATTTATACAGTAAAAAATGAAATCATTTCAAATTTGTTCCATAATTTTAATAAGCTGAATGTGCAAGTTATGTTTGATTGCGTCAGAGAATGTAGAATTTGGCTTACAAACGATATTGAGT
>NW_022718074.1:0-557 GCF_011630105.1 Anneissia japonica | reverse complement strand
TCTGGGACATATTCCGACTAGCTTATTAATATTCATGAGGCACGATAATTAGACGATCGCTTTCATAGACGCGTTTGTAATACATGGTTTTCCCAGACGCGTTTCTGTCGTTGGGGATAATTTGTAGATCGCGCCATTGTAAAGCACTTATTTTCGATAGCATTTGTAATATGTTCTACTAGACCGTGGGTTGAGGCTCCAAAATCGGCTTAGTTTACGAATTCTGTGACCCACCGATCCGCGCTACTTGGCATTCGCACAAAAATGTCAATACTATTTTATTGAAACATAATATAATTGTCGGCAATCGTAAATCTGTCTCTTATACACATCTAGATGTGTATAAGAGACAGGTGAGAAGTGTCGTTCACGAAAGCAGTACCCAATCACAGCACACTTACCATACCTGTTAATCATTGATGAGATGCTATTAGCCAATCACAAACGTTCTTGTAAACTCGGTAACTAATGTAAACAATGTCGCGAGGAAAATGACAATGTGTAGCAATTTGGACGAAAGTTCTCCGGTTTTAGTGGAATATTTCAATATGATAGAA
>NW_022718073.1:0-732 GCF_011630105.1 Anneissia japonica | reverse complement strand
ATCAAAGCATATATACATAATTATATATAAAGTACATATACAGTGTATATGTTTATATATATGTATGTGTGTGTGTGTCTGTAGATGATATCAGTTTGAGCAGTGATGTAGCTAAGAGCCTCTAGGTTGTAGAGGGTATAACACAATGTGATTGAACAACCTGTTAGAATGATGCATTTATCTGCTCGGATGATAATCAATGGCAATGCTGTGAGGGACAAGCGTGTAGGTGTTGTGTATATCCTTACTTGAAGAGGATCTCAATAAATTTTCTGGTTAAGGTTACAAGCATTTTCATAATATAAAATATAAATATGATATATATTATATTTGAACTTAGCTGAACTTATTTATGTATTATATTGTAATGGTTCACTGATCACTCTTTGTATTAATATTTATTGATATTTCTTGCCATGTTGTGAAGCATTATGCAATATGCAATATAAATTTTAAGTATTAAATGTATATATAAAATATATATACAAATAGATAAATATAAATAACAGAGCTTATATAAAACAAAATAACATAATCATATAATGCATATAGATGTTATTAAGCCCTATATATATTTATATATAAGGACTAGTGTTGTCCAAAAGCTCTGGTTCTATTTCTGGTTGTTTACTAACATTTACTTTTTAGCTGTTGCTTATCAAATTTGCATCTATACCGAAGACCATCCATTGTTTCCCACAGCATTGTTATTATTCAGTATTTTGCCTTTTA
>NW_022718072.1:0-723 GCF_011630105.1 Anneissia japonica | reverse complement strand
GAGTTGTTATTTATAACTCTCTGCTTTAACAGTGGCGGATTTAGAATTTAAGAGAGGGTGGGGAAAGGGCTCCCCTTCCCATTTGGGACTTTTTTTGGAATTAGTAGACTGCTAGACCTTAGATGTCATATAGAAAGTATGTTTTACGATAGTACTGTACACGGAAAGCACACCCACAACACGAGTGAGGTATATTATTTGTATTCATGATAAATGAAGGGGGTGAATGGCCAGTACTGTATCCACCCTCTAGATCCGCCACTGTTCAAACACACATATGTGTTTCAAAAAATTAGGCCTATAAAAATGATATAACAGGATCATGGAAAAAACGAAATAATGATCTTGAACATTTCCTGTTTATAAACTTTTGGTATGATTTTTGTAAGCTACGTTTTGAAGAAATGCTTATTCCATATTCGAACCGACCCTTTAAAACAATGTCAATGCGAAAGTTCAATGGACCTACACAGCATGCAAATACGGTTGTGGTTTGGAAAAAACAAACCATGGAATCATTATGCAAAATGTGACCTTAGTAGTTAAACTAGAAAATAAAACACACTTAAAAATTTATTTCTCCATTGTCCAGTCAAACATCAACCAAGTAAACAACCCATTGAATTTATGAATGGCAGAAAACACGTCACTTAGTTTGACAGGGAAACTCCATCACAGTGTGGTCTGGAAAATGTAATTGTCGTAAATGTTGACAACAGTGGT
>NW_022718071.1:0-1237 GCF_011630105.1 Anneissia japonica | reverse complement strand
GCTGATTATACCCCTGTTAGACCAGTAATAAAAACCCCCAAAATAAAAATTATAGAGCTAGGTCACCATGAGATGGATTATAGCATTTGATGGAAAGTAACATAGGATTCCCTATTGTCTTTACTGATGGTCTCCAACATGTGTTGCTAAATTGATTTTTTTTTTTTTTTTTTTTTTTTTTTTATTTTTTTTTTTTTTTTTTTTTTTGCATTTCAAGTGCACATGTGTTTTCGCCCCAAAAGACTGCAAATACGTGCACGTGTCTGTTTTTACTGTTAACATTGACATTGATAACGGTAAAGCTGTGGGAGGATTGGTAAGATTGTTTGCCTATGATTGTTTGATATACAATGCTGCAAAATTATCTCCAAAGCAAACACATGATTGATCTTAACCAACACTGGGTTGACGTAATATTTACAAAAAAACTTGGCGGTTCACTATTAAGGTGAAACATTCGGGGTCATAAAAAGTGTCCAAGAGTGTCCCCTCAATATGGGTACATGAGGACACTGAAAACGGCCGTAGGTAGAATTTTCGATGGGGGCGGGGGGACGGTGAGATGGCAAGTGAAGTGAACCTGGCCTGGGTCGGCTAGAGCACACGGCAAGGTCCAGAAAATTCTTGGAAGCTTTATAATCGATCTCCGAAACTATTCGTGTAAATTCTGTTTAAAATTTCCATTTATTTGGGTTTTATTTAGAATCAAATTATATCTGGCTTCGCATAACAAAGATTGTTGGTATTGAGCTGATCGATTTCCCACAAATTAGTTTTATACCACATTTATCAACAATCTTTGTCAAATACTCACAGTTTCGTTGATTTTTTCTTCCACTTTTAAAAAATAGTATTTAGGCCTATTTCCTCTCCGAAGGAGAAGTGAAGGGTATTGTAATAACACACATCTGTGGATGTGTTTCTGTCTGTGTTTCCTCCCGGCGTTACTTGACCGATTTAGACCCTACTTCAAATGCTTACACATTGACACTGTTACATGTATCACCGCCAGTGGCGGCACCAGCGGGGGAGGGGGCAGGGGGTTTAAGCCCCAATCGGTCTGGTCAAGCCCCCCATCGGTCTGGTCAAGCCCCCACCCTCATCGGCCAAAGATCGTTGGGCAGTCGGACCAAAAAAAAAAATAAAAAAAAAATAGGCCTAGTTTTCCCATCCCAGCAATTTCTGGCCATCTAGAAGTCCCAATTTTTGGGAGGAGGGGACACCTTCTTTTACACCC
>NW_022718070.1:0-1046 GCF_011630105.1 Anneissia japonica | reverse complement strand
GCCACCCCTGGGCTCAAAGGGTGCTATAAATAGCAGTATACTCAAAAACATCCTCTGTTATTTTGTTCTTGTATGTTGTTTTAAAATGTCGAGTGTTTGACCTCTTGTTTAAAAACTCTCTACAAAAATGAAAGATTCTTTGGGGTCTATTTTATACCTTTACCATCCTTAACAATTGTAAAAATTATGCTCTTTTACGGCGATGGGAATGTATGTAAATCCACATAATCTATCCTCACCGGGAATAGATTTCAATTCAGGAATCAACCTTGTTGCTTTCTGTTGCACCTTCTCTACTCCATTTTTAATGCTATTTTATATACACAGCTATATTATTATGTTATCAAACAGTTTTATCAAATTCTTTTCTTTCTTTTCTGTTTAAATTTCAGACCAGATTATGGCATCATTTGACTGCATAGAAAAACCGTTGCGCAGATTTTACGCTAGATATGGCCGTTTTATTTCTCGTCATCCATTTGTATTTTTCATACTTCCCTTCTTTCTTGCCGGTGGTTTAGGAACTGGGATCATGTTCCTAGAGAAAGAATCAGACACAGAATATTTGTTCACGCCAAAGAATGGAAGAGCAAAAGATGAGCAGAAAACAATTGAAGCATTATTCAATAACAAACACAGTCAAGATGATCAACTCGTTTCCAGACTCACGAGCTTCGGTAGCTATGGAAGAGCTATAATTGTTGCCAAATATGAGATGAATATTTTACAAGAGGAGATCTTTGGTGAGGTTGTGAGACTGAATAGAGAGATCTTAAAACTTACTGTTTCTGGCGAAAGCAATATAGAATATGATTATAATGATATATGTCTGAAGTGGCAGCATGAATGCATTGCGAATGATGTGCTCAATGTGTTTAATTTCAGTGGAATTAACAGTAATATGAATGAAAACCAAAACCCAGTCACGTACCCATACTGGGCCTCTACAGAACAAAATCGAGTTTACTTTTTAGGCTCTGGAATTGGGGGAGAGATTCTTGAAAGCAACACGAGCATTATCATAGGTGCTGCGGCTATCAAACTTG
>NW_022718069.1:0-751 GCF_011630105.1 Anneissia japonica | reverse complement strand
CACACGTCGGAGAGCGATGCGTACCTGGAGATCGCGGCGGCGAACACGAACGCGTGCACCACGTACTCCGAAGGCAGAGGGTAGACGATCGCTCCTGCGAACACGTCCACAAGCAGGGTCGCCACGACGATCGGTATGCCCGCGTTTCTGTACCACCCCCAATCGCTACCGCTACTAAAGCCATCGGACGAATTGGTTATGTGCAGCATCGCCGGTGCTATTCCGGTCGGCATGTACACGAGCGCAAACTGCACGAAGTAGTAGATGGATCCGGCCGTCCCTCCCAGTTCAACGACCGGACATCGACGATGGTCGGCATCCCATTTGAAAGCGTTCGCCACGGCTCGTTGACAGGTCCGATCCGTTCCTTCGGCACCGCATTCCCGCAACGGATCCAGATACGATGCCCCGCACGGTCCGATCAGGAATTTCAGGTTGGTGATAAACGAAATGTTGGCGGACGCACAGAGACTCAGCCGGCACGCCGACACCAGACTGGATGGCGCTCCGACTTTGACGAACGTCGCGTACAGGAAGGTGGGCAGGAATATCGCGTACCAATCGACTAGCGGATGAACGTACGCCTGAAGAAGAACGTCCACCACGAGCGAAGTCGCGATGCAAGACGAGATCAGCGAACATAACGTCGATTCTTTCATCATAGGTGGCCAGCCGCGTCGGTGACTGATGACGTTCATACTGAAGATAGGAATCCTACCTTTTTCCCCCTAAGGAAGGGGAGCCTGGAAGT
>NW_022718068.1:0-1133 GCF_011630105.1 Anneissia japonica | reverse complement strand
AAAGGAATGTAACTCGTAAAAAGAACTTTACAGAATTTCAACAAAGCAAACTCACCACTCAGCAGAAGCAACGAGCACAACAAGAAGCAAGTATCGCCATGCAGCAAAGCAGGATCAGCCCGTCGGTGTAATGGGGCGTGCAGGAGGTTGCGGAGAAGTGCATTGTACAATGTTTTAACTTTTTGAGAGTATACTGAAAAAAAAACCATAGCATGCATCAAACTACAAATTATTATAACAATTGGATAAAAGGAAGTGGAAATTCAAAATTATTTTTTTCATAAAACAGATTTTGGATTTAACAATTTACATAGTTGTAGTAAAATAGAGGTTTCTCCAAAATGAATTTAATAATTTGAATAAAAGCAATTAAAATTTTGCAAATAATAAAGAAAATTCATATCAATTTAATTTTATAATTACAGGAAAAAACAAATTTAGAATTCTTGTTAATTTGGTATTGGATTCGAAATTAAAAATTAGAATTTAAACATAATGTTTAAAAAAAGAATTGGAAGTTGGAACAGCTTACAATTAATGTAATTTAAATTTGATCAATGGATTCAATTAAAATTTGAAATTTTTATATATAATTTATACATCTATTTGAAATTCCACTTTAACAATGTGTAGAAAATATCACTGTTAATCTACAAAGATGCCAGTTGTTGTCTATCACGTGTTACGGATGCGGGTAAAGGATTATCAACAAGAACTTCAGCTGCCTCACCAATCACAGTGACGACTCGAGAATTGACAGTGGATCTGCAAAAACAAACAATTATAAAAAATTACAAAACTGAAGAAAAACAGTATCTGCACAAATCTAATTTACAAGTTATTTTTTTAATAAAAAAATACAATAAATACAGTAACATCTCAAGCAATGCCAGCAATTTTGCTTGCAGGCACATTCCACAAAAATAACTGTCTGCACTGGCAAAAAGACCCCACATTCAAGATTTTAGACAAAACATGGAATTGCTTTATGAGCGACAAGGACTGCCCATGTTCATAGATGAAGAACAAACTAAAGTATTAACAGAGTAAGCATAAAGCAAATAACCCACAGGCTAAAAAAACACAAAGGCGAAAAGAATCTTGGCCACAGGCAGAACTGGTTGATTTTGCAT
>NW_022718067.1:0-988 GCF_011630105.1 Anneissia japonica | reverse complement strand
TTTTTTTGGAAAAAGTTACAATACACTAAAAAGATGATCTTACTTCTTGCTGCTAAAACTGCTCCAGTCAAAGCACCACTTGTTATTGAATTCCAGGGATCTTCTTTTTTCCTTAAGTGAACTAACGTGCAATCAAATGTAGAAAATAAACCACCCCACACTGCAAAATTACCTTTAACAGATGAAAAGCAAAAGGATTACAATACAATCAACCAATCAATCAATCAGATATTCTCTTTCCTATATCCCCTGAATGCTTTAAATATTTTAGCCATTTTAATCTGTTATCTTAATTTCGCTGCTGCCACAGAAAAGTTCCCCTTTTTTTCAGACCCTGGATCTGCCACTGGTACCACCTACATCTCTCTCAACCTCTTTGTTTCTTTCTACCTTTCTGTTAGTATTTTTGTCCATCTATTAATAACTTTTCTACCCATGTTTCTCAGACTCTAAAATAAGACGGTAAAACGGTAAGGCTTGTGCAGGGAATATATCACTCAGGCCCGTATCCAGGGGGGTTTTATGGTTCCGGAGAACCCCCCTTTTCTAGCAAACCCCCATCTTTTCTGGCGAAGCCCCCTCTTTAAATTTCCCAAATAAGTCCTCCAACCCCAACTAATGCACTGCAGACCCACCCAGACATTTTCAAACATATCTGCTTTTATAGCATTATTTAGACCCATAAAGCACAAAAATCCTCTTGCTTTGGGGGTTTAGCACACCCCACCGGGGCTTCGACTGTGGACCTCACGCCCAGAAACCCCCCCCCCTTGGAAGAACCTGGCTACGGGCCTGTCACTAGTGCAAATAATTAAGCCTAGAATTCTGTGTGCGCATTTTGGAAAATAAGGGCCAATTTCCAGGCAATTTTTCCAAATCTCTCAATATATACAATTAATGTATAAGCAGTAATTACGCTTCCGCACACCTATTTTCCTTTGAGTTGGTTTTCGAGATATCTTCCGTGCAAAAAAATACTTTACAGTGT
>NW_022718066.1:0-3405 GCF_011630105.1 Anneissia japonica | reverse complement strand
CGTACCTTCGCTATATATTAAACTGAGTAATTGGCATAAGAATGTGGCAATATTGTATACTTTAGTACAGAAAAGCTATAATACTTTTACTCAATTATTTGGCAATAGTTTGTTCCAGTAAATGACACATCATTTTAAAGCTTACAATGTGGAGAATAAGAATATTTTAAAGTCAATTTTCATCTTGCGGTCACTGATGCTGTTTTTAGGATGGCAAGCCTTATATTGGGATTTATCATGCTTCTAATTCTAATATTAATGATAATAATTATAATTATTACCAGTGGAGGTGTTTCTCTATACCAGAATTACTAACATGTGATATATTATCATTAATTATTATGAATTGTATATTTTCTTGCATTACCTAGCCTACTAGAAATAATCATATTCTGGATGATTCTTGCAGGAACACATGGCCATATGAAATGCATTTTTGACGGTCAGTTGAAGTCACAGGATACAGTCCTAATGACACTTTACAAACGCATATACCCCAAATGGACGTATGACATTGAGGGCAGTGCTAATGTCCAGGTCACTCCTGAAACTGTAGTGAGTTGCACGTATGTTGAAGATATGGAGTGATGCAGGTGACAGCGTATGGTGTATTCCTTAAGGTTGACATTGTCTTTGCAAATCATATTTGATGGGGATGTTGGATTGCATGCGATTGATTTTCTTCACTGGATTCTATGAGAACCCACATAGATTTTAACCATATATGGTTATTTTATTCATAAATGAATTGGTTCATATATGTATTTTCATATATGTTATGCATACATGGATGATAATTTCATTTGAATGATTTATTTATAAAATTAATGATTATATTCATTATGATGTTTTTGTGTCTACTGGTTTTCCACCAATCGGCAGGAAGTCTTAGTGATCATCTCACTTGTAAGTTGTGAGAGTAAATCCGATCGGAGGAACGATGAGATGATCCAAAATATAATGCCATGCCCTGACCTAGAAGGAACTGAAAAGTCAGTCTGTTACACTCAGTACGGAACTTGTACAGGTTTATTCATGTAAATTTCCAACACAGAGAGCATGGATGGGTTATGAGTTAACAGTAGCCAAAAAAACTTAAAACATGCAGTAGACACGGTATATTTTATACGCCGATTTTTCATAACGGTTATTTTATTCAAATTCAAAAGAATTTTGTTCATGTGAAAAATAGTATGTTTAAAATTAATAAAGATTGAAACAGAACTAATTCTATTTTATTGAAGTTAATGTAAAGGTACTCATCTTTTCCGTGTATAGATGATTTTAAACTTGCATGGTTAATCTTTCTTGTCCATAGCATTTTGTTTTTATATATGAAAGGTTGTGTTCATATATGCAGGATTTCAATCAGATATAGAAGATTTGCTGTGGTCGAGATCCTGTCTGTGTTGAAGTTGAAGGTGTCTGCCAACCATATTTTTACAGTTCATTGGAATTCATGTGACAGTTTCTATTCATATACTGTATGAGACCTTGACCGTACTGTATATGGGATCCAACATAGATTTCTATCATATATGTTGGTTATTTCATTCATATGTGGACTTTTTTTCGACTAACAGTGAGTTCACATTTGTAGCGGACTTCAAGATTTAAGATTTATTGGTCAAAAACAAAAGTAATAATATAAATATGATTCAAAATTTTGGTTGATTACACAACATTTATAATATTACATTGTCTAAAATGTGTAATACTAAAATAATAAACATACACAAATAAATAATATTAACAGTGCTCAGTTAGGACAGCTTGGAGATTAAATTAGCTGTATACAGTAGGTCTGTATGGGCTAACGGTGTGATAATTTGAGGGCAAATTCTTAGTGGCCCTCGATTGATCTTGAAAGGATTAGGCCTGAGATAACAATCCACTGAAAAAACACTGACAAAACAGAATAATTTGCTGTATATCTCTAATAATTGTAATTTTTGGTGACCATTTTGGATTTTGACGGATAATTGGATTTGAGGCCAAATTCTTGGGGGACCCTGATTGATGATCTTGAATGGTTTTAGGTCTGAGATGACAAATCCACTAAAAAACGTTGACAAAACCGAATGATATACTGTATATCTCTAATAATTTTAATTTTTGTGGCCAATCATGCATATTCATGTATCAGTTCACCTAAATGACCTTAAATAGTGCCCTTAAATAGGGCTCAGACGTTATTCATACAAGATAATTATTTTATTTCAGTGAGTTATTCATATATTGATGATTGTTTATTCATATATGGCTTGTTTTCATGCAAAAATGTTCATGCAAAGATGAGTAGGCCTATACAGTACTGAATTATTCTCAACAAATGTTTTAATAAACAACAAACTAGGATTCGGATTTACAGTTTTTGTTCGGAATGTTTGGAGCCATTTCGTCCCAAATAATAACAGTTATATAAAGTAATCTAAGTTGACTTCACTATTTTACTATTGCTGTGTAGGCCTCTGCCTTCATTGACATATTTTTCACTAAATTCATATAAAATTCGATAGGCATCCGCTTAGAAACAAGTTAGTATTGAAAATGTCTTGACTAACCCCTAACAATAAAGCACGCACACTTACTGAAAAAGCGTGTGATACAGACCTCGCAAAATTTAACTAGTCCCTGTGTGCAGGTTTTTTCTTCGCGTGAATGAAAATTATATTTGCAGCGAAGTACTGTATTCCTTGTTTGTTGAAGGGTAGCTCCTTTTTACACCACTCAAATGCATCTGTAAGCAACTCTGCATGAAACTGCTCTGGTACATAGCTAAATTGTCCCATCAGAGTTTTCAGGTAGCCTGTGTGAAATACAGATAAAAAAAATAATCAGAAAATAGGTTGCATGTGTAAAAGTATAAATGCATCCTCTTCAAAAGAGTTAGAAGTACTATTCAGTGGAATTCCTCCAAAAGTTGTAAATGTCTATCGATTATCAGTCAATTTTGTAAAGAGGAATATCCATTGATTAAAAAAATCAAAAGCAAAAACAAAACAAAAACAAACAAAAAAACAAAAAACAAAAAAACAAAAGCAGTCTCGTTTACGTCTATGATCAGTGAGTCAATTAGACTTCATGGGTGCGCATAAAGTCAGTGCCTCTACGAAACGTGCATATTTACAGTGTTCAAGAAAACATGTTTTACAAGCGTGCTTCCATTGGAAGATACAACAGAGGAAGATACAGCAGAGGAATCTTGAGCAATCTTGGAAATAACGTGATAATGTGAATGATAAACACGTACAGTATTTCGTAAATGTTGATACGTGCTCAGTAGGATGGGTTAGATTCTGCCTGGATGGTATGCGTTATATATTGTTTCATTGGTTCCAAAAGATTATGTATTTATAGACACTTGCCCAGTGGCGTAGAAAAATATTTTTCATTGGGGGGGAT
>NW_022718065.1:0-1003 GCF_011630105.1 Anneissia japonica | reverse complement strand
TGGATGAATAATAATAACAAACAAAATATATAGAACAAATATAATTTTTATTACAATAATTGTATGTACTAAGAAATAATTTACACATTATACAGTCTTTCTTACAGACATCAGTTACGGTCTATTGTTGTATAAATGATTAGGTGCTCACATGTTGCGGTTGTCGGTCCAGTTGAGATCACTGAATCTGTTGTGTTACAGAGTTAGGTTCTTCAGGTGTTCTTGTTCCAAGTGGTATGTCTGGCACTGTTGTTGCACTTTCTGTACTAGACTGTATGCATCCAATTACAAATAGCAACTCAACGCAACCGCTTTCGGAGCAAGTACTTACTGTAGTAGGTATTACTGTCGTATTCACAACATCACCATTTGAGCACATTGCTGAAACATTGACGGTTTTACCGACATACACACTTACACATGTACTTGTTTCATTACCGGTTGTGATGACAGTAGTTGATAATCCAGAGGAGCCTTCAACACTGCAATGTATTTATATTCATTGATAATATATTTACATTACGTATGAAATAAATATGTTCAGAAATATATATCAATAGAACAAATATTGATTGTGCAACATACAGTGCTATTATTGTAATTTGTTCTGTAAATGAGTACTGTTGTATTATTTACACACATGTTTATATTTATATTTTGAGCGCAGTGCTACGCAACATATGCTATTCGAACACGGGACCTTCTGCAATATGCAGACGCCTTAACCAAAATGGGCCATTGATGCCTCGTTTGGAATTCAAATCCAAAATAAGCATTGATACGGAATAATTACCTGAAAACTTGGGAGATATATTGGTTGCATCGATCGTCACTACAAGCTTTGATATCAATACAAGACAATTCTACTGGTCTAGTTGAGAACACTGAATCAGTTGTTATAGTGCTAGGCACATGAGGAAGGGTTGTTCCATCTTGAGTTTCTCGGGATGTTGCTAAAACAATAGTCAATTACATGGATGAATGATAATAACAAACAAAATAT
>NW_022718064.1:1585-1884 GCF_011630105.1 Anneissia japonica | reverse complement strand
CCCTTTCTATAGAGTTTTATATTTCATTTTATACTACTATTTCTTCAGGAAGACTAGCAAGAGTGACTGACATAATCCGTAATTTGGATAGTGTGATACAGAAAAAAACTCTACAGTATAGAGATTTGAGTTTGACGAAGCATGCAAAAGCTATCATAGATATTCAACTGTATTAGCAAACCAAACCGTTGTTTACATTTATAACAATGGTCTGATCTCAATGAGGCTCTATCCAGGAAAAAAAGTACTTTATAAAAAAAATAGGGGGTGGAGGAAGGGTGTTTATTTGTCATTAAGTG
>NW_022718064.1:208-1562 GCF_011630105.1 Anneissia japonica | reverse complement strand
GTTTTGAATAACTTTTTTTTTTATGTCAAGGTTGTTGACTCAGGACTAAACTTTCTATTTTGATATGAATAAAAAATTGTTACTGTAGCAGTAATTGTTATTTCGAGGAGCAATTTACAGAAAATAAAGGACAAAAATAACTTATTACATTACAGGCAATAAAAAGTTCAATGACATAATAATAGTATTGTCTGGTAGATAAATTATGGTTTCCCAAATTGCCTTAATATAGTTTAATCCTTATTTATAACAAAATTATATCATGTACATATTATATTAATACATATTAGCCAATACACAGTATATATTGATTGAATTGCTAACAAAATTTGATATTTTATTCTGAATGGTTTCACAGATATGAATATTTTATTTAAATCTTAATATTGGCCAAAATCCTTATACTTTTTTAAAGTACTGTATGTTATTTAATAATAATAATAATAATTTTAATAAAATAATAACAGTAGTAAGAATAATAACTTATATAGCGCCAATTTCAACTAAACCGAAGTAAAAATCAAATGCGCTTAACATTTTATAATAAAAAGGTGCGTCTTAAGTTTTGTGTTAAAACAAAAACTGATGGTGATTCAGTAATATGTTTGGACAAGGAATTCCAAAGAAAAGCAGCTAAAAATAAAATGATCTATGACCAAAGGTNNNCTATGACCAAAGGTTTTGGTGTTAATTCGACAAACTACTAAAAGGTTCTTATCATAAAAATGGAGGCAGGTACTGTAGGTCAAAAAGGTAAATGGGTTGTTTGTGAAAGTGCTTTGATAGTATATGCTCAGTGGCAAGGGTCCCTAAAAACAATAACATAGTCTGGTATTTTAATTATGGTTTCCCAAATTGCCATAACATTCTTACATTTTTATTTTATAACATAATTATGTCATGTAAGCTATATATAAATATACATAAGCCAATGTATATATTGGTTGACATAAATTGTCTACACAATTTTATATATTTTATTATGAATTGTTTCACTGATAGGAATAATTTTTGTATTATTGGCTAAATTCCTGATAATTCAACTGGTTGCTTACCTTTAAAATTATTACTGAAATTTATTTAAGTATAGGCCCAGTGGCAATCCCTAATAATTATTAAAACTAGAAAATTAAAATCAAAGTCAATGAGCTCAGGAAGATAAGGGGATTTGGATTATATTCACCTAATGTAAGTGAGAAAATTGCGAGATGAAGCTGTCAAACAGAGGTTCAACAATTTAAGACAGAAGTCGATGACGGATTTTTTTTTCCGTGTGATGTGTACTGTACAGAAATGTACTGAAGATGGTGCAAAAAAAAAAAATAAAAAAGAAACGGCACCCCCCCCCCATAAA
>NW_022718064.1:0-193 GCF_011630105.1 Anneissia japonica | reverse complement strand
GGATACTTTCAATTAGTATCCATCATTTATGAATAAAGACAGAATCGATATATCATCACAACTTGCACATTTTACATGCGTGCCGGTACATGTTCATTTGTAAAACCGTCCATTGGTTTCATATTTGATTGTTTTTGTTCATAAATATTTTGTTCATTACAAAATTATTCATTCGTCTACACAGTATCATTTG
>NW_022718063.1:0-545 GCF_011630105.1 Anneissia japonica | reverse complement strand
TTAACTGTTGTATTCACTCTAAAGAATTGTTCTCGTCCAGTACATTTGTTCTCATCCTGTTACTTTGTCCCTTTCATTAACTGACCATACTCTCTATATTTCCATTCTTTTCATTAAATGTCCATGATCTTTTTATGTCCATTCTACGCCATTTATCGTCATCATTTTGTCACTAATGTATCTTTTATACTGATAATCTTCTCTTTTAACACTTCTCTTTGGTTAATTTTCCCTTGGACCAAAATACTCAAAGTGTTCCTCTAATTTTTATAGATTTTCAAGGATGTGTAAAGCTCACATTTTTGCCCTTTTATAATTTTATTTTTTATTATTATATTTGTGTATGTTTAATGAAATTGCTATGCACATGTAGTTAGTACAACTCAATTAGTTTGTTATGGCATTTGATAACATAATGATATAACAATAATAACTAGCTTTATTTTAACACAGAAAATGTATAAAAAATATATTACTTAATTGACTGATTTTATGTAACTTTATGTATTGTTAAACTTGATTACAGTATTTATAGATAATTTGCT
>NW_022718062.1:977-1296 GCF_011630105.1 Anneissia japonica | reverse complement strand
ATATCTCATCAAAGAAAGGTAAATACAATGTTCGAATAAAGGACATAATAATACACCGTGTAGCATAGCTCTCAACGAATGTAGTCCTGTAAATAAATGAATAAAGAAATTGTGTAATAAAATGCCTCTTGCGGGACTCGAACCTGCGATCTTTTGCTGTCAAGGCCAGCGTCATAACCACTAGACCACGGAGGCTTCATGGTTGAACAGATTCAAATACCACCAGATACACTCCATTACACAATAGGTACGGCTAGAAACAAATAGTTGCATATAATATAAATCAAGATAGCCGTTAACACTGTTAAATTATATAATA
>NW_022718062.1:0-903 GCF_011630105.1 Anneissia japonica | reverse complement strand
TATATATATATATATATATATATATATATATATATACAGATATATACATATATACACATATATACACATACACATATATACATAAAGAATAATAAATGGTATTAACCAATCAGAATCGAGTTAAAGATACAATTAGTTGATTGGACCACAAACTATAAGTTCAGTGACAAGATAATGGTCGAATTAGTTAGAATTAAACCATGACAAGATGTCGGCAAAACGATTATGTAAGTGCCATTGAACCAGCTTAATGCCAAGACTTCAATTTAGAGTAATTTAACTACAGTAAACAATAACAGGAAATAAAATATAGTAAGATATATATAAGGTCCTATATAATTAAAACAATTGTGGAATAGAAAATAAATTGTAGGAATATAAAGGTATATGTATGAGTTTAAATAATAGAATGCATGATATCATGATGACTATTAAATAGAGTTTAGAAATCAATGAATATAATAAAATGTACATAAGTAGAAATAAGAATTATATAACATAAATTGTTAGATACTGTATTCATAGTGAAGTATTGCAAATGAAGGCATAATCACATGTAGAGCCCAAGTCCTTTTTTAGTCCCTTAATGTGAGTTTTTAACCGGATTATCCATTTCATTTCTGCTTTTCGTCGTTCTTGTGTGGATTTAAAATTGCAACCTATTATTATGACCCTAAAGTCTTTGATGGTGTGATTAGGTGAATTAAAATGTGCACTTGCTGGGCAGTTGAGTTTGTGTCTTATAGATGATTTGTGGTTGTTCATTCTAGATCTGAAAGTGAGACCAGTTTCACCAACATAGTTTCTGGTGGAGTGAATGAGCTGTCTGTATTGATGATGTCGCATAATTGGCATCTAGAGCTGTTACATTGTGTGTTGCCATGTACCGGTTTAGTGGAGGGG
>NW_022718061.1:0-1083 GCF_011630105.1 Anneissia japonica | reverse complement strand
AAAAAAAAAAAAAAAAACACCACCGCACGTTCCCCAGCCACCTCAGCAATATTAGGCGCAAGTATTCTAGAATCAGACAATCCGAGATTCAGGTCTATTTTCAATATTATGACGTAAAACGACACTTGATGAATATTCTGGTAAGAGTACTTTTATCCTTTAAAATTACTGTAAATAAATACGACTTACAAAAGGTAAAAACAACAGTGCTTGTCTCTAGACACACCAGGGGAACCTGGCGTCCACGGACAAACTTTGGCCCGAAACTTTTTTCATTCCCACTTCGAAGGAGGAACGATTCCCACACTCAACATTCGTTCTTCCCATAATTCGCAGCCATGATGGTACACCGCTATACATGATTCATGAACAATGTTGATATTTACTAAACCACAATAATAGATCATACGTACTTGCGACGTTTTTCATACACAATATTCAAATCAGATGAAATTAACCAACAAACGTTTATTACTAGGGCCTACTAATGACTCAGTCAAGCACCGAGGCGCTTTGTGTAGGATTCTTTGCGTTTTTTTTTTTTGTTTTTTTTTTCCAAAAATTACTGCAGTGCTAAATCAGTGGTCCCAAGTCTAGCGGGAGTCTCCCTGAAATCGGGAAGACCCTCCGTACTCCCGAACAAGCAAGATCCTCCCGGAAATAACCCATCTCCCTCAAATTTCTATTTATTTGCGTGTTTTAAATATTTTATTTTCAATTGCAGGGGTTGTATCCAGGATTTTTTCTGGGTGGGTCGTGATCATAATTTTTTGGGCCTTTTCACAATGAAATAACAGCAAGATGTGATTGAAATGTCAATACAATAAAAAAAAAAAAAATAGAAATTGCTGCCGAATTGACAGAGACCGAGGACGTCCATTCCTTGGAATTGAGATAGATTACGTGACGTCACGCAATTGGCAGGGTCCTTGGACTCATTGCTGGTACCTCATCAATGCTTTTTTTCAATGTCATTGTGAAAAGGCCCTAAAAAATGTCTTTGGAGAAAATGTGGACCTTTGAAATTTTTTTTGGAGGGGGGGGAGAGAAGGGGGGCCTTGCATACACCGATTAATCGTTTCA
>NW_022718060.1:0-1307 GCF_011630105.1 Anneissia japonica | reverse complement strand
TTATTAGGCCTATTATATATAAACTAACTATTTTCATACCTCCATGGTAAGATGTTGACTTCAGAAACACTAAAATATATAACAAATATTTCGGCTACTACTCCTGTAGCTTTTGTCAACGCTTGACATAAAATGAGCATTCTTCTTTATATATGGTAGTTGAAAAATACTATTAGTCACTCATGAATATTCATATTTAACCTGATGTTACTTTGTACATACATATGTGAAATAAACACTTTTAATCGATTCACTTGTGTCTTTACTATTGTTTTATATTCTACATTAAACCCTAAATACGGAAATTGGCGATGATGATGGCAGTTTATGGTAGTATTGGCGTTTTTAGTGAAACAAGTTTGAGGATTATGTTGATCGAATGGATGCATTTTTGCTATTTTTCAAAATAACAATCATATTTCAATGGAAAACATATATAATGATGATCTACAAGATTGATGGCCAAACATATATAATGATGATCTGCAAGATTGATGGCCAAGGTTAAGAAGAGGTGGAAATATAAAATCTGATTACAATACATGTAGATTCCTTTTGCTTTTTTATATGAAGAACCAAGTTTTACTACTGTATTTACCAGGCTGCTTGCCACTGTTTTATAGGATAGGTAACATCACTTTATTTGCCAATGTGTACATTAAAATTACATCAGTTAAAAAAAAAAAACGTGTATGTGTATTTGAACACAAGAGGAGTCGAGTGGTCGATCGGTAAGGCAGGGGCGCCGCTGCTACAGCTACGGCGCTGGTTCCAGCCGCTTCTCGCCCATGGTTCGGTTGGTAGAAGTTTTCTGGAATAAAGACTTAAAATGGAGGTGCAGTGTATACATCTGGCTCGTGTGCACTTTAAAGAACCCATTGCAACTTCCGGAAGAGTGGGGTTACCTCGATGTTATTGGTTCATTTCAGCCCCTGTCGTAGAAAGATGAGAACATGTATCTACCAAGAAGCGCCTCTTTTTCGGCTGCTAGGTAGTCACGGACGACGCCCATACGCAATTCAGCACAATAACGCTGCAAGTCTTGGGTTATCCTCCTACCTTTACCCTTTACTTTTAAGTAATATATGCCGTGGACCATTTGTGTATTGATGTAAGGTGTTTTTATTATAGTATTACAGTACATGTAAATCAAACTAAATTAGGTGATTATTTTTTTAATACAAGAATGTACATCGGTTCTTTATGATTATATTATGGTAAACGTTGAATAAGTACTGTATGGATACTCTCTAATTTAATTTTTTTTTTCTTTTCATGTTAATTTTTTTTTTTTTTTTTTGACATTT
>NW_022718059.1:0-660 GCF_011630105.1 Anneissia japonica | reverse complement strand
TTTTAAATAGCATCCAAAATCCTCCTTTTTGGAATGTAAGGAAATAGATAGTGCTTTTCCTTTGTGGGATCGATTGTAACTCCTGATTGTAGCAACCCTAAAACGAATGGCACTTCAGAAATACAGTACAATATACCAAAATTCTCTCAAACTTTATATCCTATCGTGTTGATTGTGTTTTAAGTTAACTTTATTTATTTATTTTTTGTTTTATTTTTTTTTAAGCGTACAGGCTTGGAATATTTTAAAATCCTTAAGGGGTCATCCATTATTTTCAACATTTTCACGCGCGTACAAAACGTACGCTGTGGGGAGAGGGTTGAGTGTGTGTACGCTTTTCAAAAAGTACAAAAATAACGATTTGGAAATGTTAGCCTACGTTTTTGTACCTAGCAATTCACGAGTAAATGTTAAGTTTATCAATTGTTTATACACAACGTCATCTTGCATCCCTGATTAACGATGTGTTGGTTAAAGCATATTGTGTACTTATAAACAATTCCGAAATACAAGGGAAATGCACTCTAGCCAGGGGCGGATCCAGGATATGAAAGAGAATTAAATAGTTTAAAATGTCTTTTAACAAAAACCCCCCAAATTAAAAGAGGTCCTGGGAACTTCCCCGGGAAAATTTGGATTCCTAGATGGCCGGAAATGAGC
>NW_022718058.1:0-1033 GCF_011630105.1 Anneissia japonica | reverse complement strand
AGCCTAGATGCCAAACCCAATCCACCAATCGTAGCGAAACCAAATGCAAGTCCTCTTTCGTGCTATTCTTAGCACCACACCCACAAGTATACAATTTTTGCATTATCGAATAAATGTTATGACTTATTTATATCTATTGACTGTCTACTATAACATCATAATAGGCTAGTAACGATCAACCATGAATTGGGACGAATCAACTAAACTATCGATTATACACGTCACAAAGCAGGAACAATACCAGAAATACACCCTGTCGCTCTGTGACGATATCGAACGAATGCGACCAATGACGTGACAGCAGGATCAGCAAGTGTACACACTTGTAGTACAAAGTATTCTGTAGTCTCTCCAGACATGGAACAGCGTACTCCAGCATATAGAGTTGTCTACTGTCACTGTTTACAGACGAGGAACAGCCAGGAGTTCCTTGTCTCTAGACAGGAACAGTACAAGAATCGGGTGCAGAAGCACTCCACCCACAACACCCTTAATTCCGTGGAAATGGCCAGCAAGACCATTTCAAAGAGTGCATGTCGACTATTGTGAAAAGGATGGTAATAATTTTCTTGTCTTAATAGATAGTCATAGTAAGTGGTTAGAAGTGGTGCATATGAAAAGTACCACAAGTAGTAGAACAATCGAGGAATTGAAACTCATATATTCACGATATGGTTTACCTGAAGAAGTGGTTTTTTGACAACGGAATTTGAATCCTTTTGTGATAAAAATAAGATAAAACATACATGTAGCCCAGTATACCGTGCTGCCACTAATGGAGCAGCTGAACGAGCTGTAAGAGTAGTAAAAGAGGCTTTGACTAAGCAAGTACTTGATGGTAACTCCAAGCTATCAATGAAGCATAGATTGGCTAATTTCTTGTTTAAGTATAGGACTACTCCGCATAGTACCACTGGACTTACTCCAGCAGAGTTATTTATGAAGCGTAAGCTCAGAACAAGACTATCTCATTAGTTAGTCCAAATATTGCACAGTATGTTGAAGAAAAACAGGCACAACAGAAATTGTACAA
>NW_022718057.1:0-554 GCF_011630105.1 Anneissia japonica | reverse complement strand
TTTTACTAACTGTTTTAGACTGGCAGGCATGTAGGTCATGTAGCAGGATATCACATGACCAACATTATGTTTATGTGTTAATAATAGTGATTTAATTGGATGTAAGCACAGTTAACAAAAAATAATATCAATACTAATAATCTATGTTCATCTACTGGAATATCCATGGTTTCAGTCAAAAGATGGGGAAATAAATAAATTAAATACAGTAAGTACAATATGTTTAAATGGCTGTAAATAGAATATTCTAAAATTAATTATATTATCTTCCTACTCATTTTACGATTTTTCCCAAAAATGCTTTATGGCCTTACAACAAACTACTAAATGTATTTAGTTTAGTTTACATTCTGTAACATCTAATGCCCTACTCCTTTAATGACACAACCAACATATGTATAATGTTTTAATTCTATAGCATTATTAAAGAAATGCTAATTGTTGTATTCATGGTTTTGATTACTATTATTGATTATATTTATTTATATCCACTTGTTAAAAAATATATTTTAAATCAACTTTAAATTGATGAAGATAGCAGGAGCTATCGAAAT
>NW_022718056.1:388-1644 GCF_011630105.1 Anneissia japonica | reverse complement strand
TTACCGAATGCAAGCCTTTGAAAGTCGGTACATTTTAGGAAATTCCCTATCTTATAACACTAGCGCAAAATCCTGTAGCACCAGTTTTTTTTTGGGACCCAGTTCACGAGCCTCGTTTTCGAATACCGCGCTCCAAAATCGAGTGCCGTCACCGTCGTTGTGGTCGCCCATCCCTCTATTTTAAATTAAAAATTAATTATTTCATCGCCGCACCCCCCCTTTAATAAACTACTTCAAACATTAAAATGAATTACTAAAATAAACTTAGAAACCAATAAATAGTTCTTAAAATATTACTATAAATACAATTACTAAAGAAGAAATGAAGAAATGTTTAAACAACTAAACAAAATACAGTACAGCAGTCCAAAATATAATTATTTAATAAATAAATGAAAAATAAAAAAATATGAGTTTAGGCCTAATAACAAATTGAGTTTAATAATATAAACAAATTCACTTAATAATAAAAAAGAAACTTAAAAATATATATTGCTTGACAGATAATTTCATATTTAAATTAATAATTAATTATAGTTAATTAGGAAAGGAAGGCTTTATAAAGAATAAATATATAAATAAATATCAGTATCAGTAGACTTGATAAGTGGACAAATGAAGTTATAAGAAATGCAAAAAAGATTAAAGATGTATCTAAAAAACTGTATAACAAAGTGGGAGTGGGCAGGCCATGTAGCTCGCATGGACCATAACAGGTGGGCCAAGAAGTTAACACTATGGACACCATATGGACACAAAAGAAAAAGAGGAAGACCTAACAAGAGATTAAGTGATCTTCTCCAAAAGGAATGACTAAACATTATTTTTATGAACGTAGGTACTGTATGTTTAATTGTAAATTGTTAACCTTATAAATCAATTAAATACAAATTTTTCTATCCATAAAGCTAGGCTTCTCCCACGGAACCCACCAGATCTTTTCCCCTGGCTCTAGTGGCGTATCAAGTCTTGAAATGGGGGTGGTCATTGGTGGCGCTAAGGTGAAGTAGTTGCGGGGTGAAAGTCGCAAAATAAGGTGATTCTTAACTACTTGCAAGTGATTTTTTGGGGAGGGGCGAATGTGGGGGCACAAGTAATTTTTGGGATGAGTGTCTCTCCACCCACCCCTCCCCCGGTTCCCAGGCAAGGCTTGAGCCTCGTCCGAATGCAAATTATTAGCTCAAAATAGGAAATTTTAAAGTAATTCGTACATAACTCACACAGGCTGTTGTTCGCACAAGTGAATCTTTTTTCCG
>NW_022718056.1:0-372 GCF_011630105.1 Anneissia japonica | reverse complement strand
ACTCGAATTGACTGGTTCCCCAGCTAGTTATGCCACAGACATGTTGGTGAATAAAATGATTTTTAGGTTAAAATTTCCATGGCAAGCTAGGGCCTATTCATCTTCAACACAGCAATGTTATTTGATATTTTGTCTTTCAAAATATCCAACTCATCTGTTAAAAAAATGGGGTCAAAAACATTTTCCAATTTTTTTTTTCAATCATAGTGGTGTAGAATAATCTTTTGAGAACATTTTCCAGAAAAATATATGTGATACGACCCTCCGTTATGGAGTTCTGAATTTTTAGATAACATGTGGACAAGATTTTAGCCTCAAATCTAGACCATCCTATTTATGTTATTGTTGGTTACGCACCACTGACTTGGGTTG
>NW_022718055.1:0-1875 GCF_011630105.1 Anneissia japonica | reverse complement strand
GTCATATCGAATTGTATCATCTACTAATAAGATTTTTCAGTAGCTTTCAATTAAAAATTATATTAAGAAAATATACTTTCAGATTCATAATTAATACCTTTTCTGTATTCTTTACATAGACTAATAAAAATGATTTGTACCAAAATAAATTTTTAGATTTTTGTAAGTATTAATTGTTTAATTGGTAAAAACATAATATTTTTATATGTTGCATTGGAAGTGGATAGTTTTTTATCCTAATTTAGTTTGTGTAGATGAGCAGTTCAGTGGGGTTCCATTTCAGATTTTATCAAATATAGTGTTATAGATTTGGTAGTAATCATGAGGATAATGGTTTATACATTTTGGTTTATACATTTTGTATTGTAATTTTTTTGCTTGGTTTTGGATATTTTTTTTAGGGTGTACTCAGCAGATTCAGTCAAATACAGCCAAAGTTAATATTCTCAGTAAACGCAGTGGTATACAATGGCAAAACACATAATCATTTTGACAAACTGAAATGTGTCGTGGATGAGCTGACAAACATTGAAAAAGTTGTCATCGTCCCGTTTGTTGGAAAGGAAGAGGACATTCAAATGCCTGATATACCAAACAGGTCTGTGGGTTGGTGACTTTCTTAATTCATCATAGAAGGCTCCCTATATAAACTAGTTCAGGACTGGATTTTTGTGGTTAGAAATTGAATATACGTATTCTTTGATACTATTTTGTACTTAATACTGGAGATTTCCCGTCTCTTGCAAGAGTACATTTGCCGGTCATTGACTGGTAAAACTCAACCAGTTGATTTCTTAGTAATCCGTTTGAGGTGGTTGTTATAATTTGAAAGAAGAGAGGAAATAACTACAAGTGTTGCATACAGTTTAGTATTTTGTAACTTTGTAAAGTTTAAAGTAAGTTAATGAGAGAAGGATATAGGAAGGGGTAACGGAAGGTTAAAGAGAAGAGTATGTCAAGGTGAGAGTATGGAGGGAAGGGGTTTGGAGAATCGTAGTATGGAGAAGGTGTATGTGAAAGAAAAGGTGTGAAGTGGGAGCGGTATGGAGATGAGGCAATGTAGACAGAGAAAAAGGGTGTTGGGAAAAGTGGTGTACATAAGAGGAATGAGGTGGTGCAAGGAAAGAGGAGTGTGTGGTAGATGGTTTGGTAAAATAGGGGCTGGGAGGAGAGTGTTGTACGTGTGGATGAAAGAGGGTGTGGAGATAACTGTAAGAGGAATATGGATATGGAAGTAATGCGGAAATGAACGGAGTGGAGTGCAGTGAACGGGAAAAGTGTAGAGGAAATGAGAGTCACGGTGGTATGGACAAGAGGGATATGAAGGAAAGGGAAATTATGTGGGAAGGAGAAATATAGAGTGGAGGGAAGGAAAGTGCTATGGACAGAATAGTGGATAAAGGACCATATTTATTGATAGTGGTAATAGCTAATATACTTTTTATTTTATAGGAAGCAGTACAAAAACAATACAAGAAATTATATATTGAACTATATATGCATTTTGTTTGTTATTATTTATCAGCTATGATTTTTTTTTACAGTGTCTTGCTGTCTGAGTTTTTGAAATCTGGTTGTCAAAATGACGGTTCATATCCGGCACTTACATTTGAGCAACTTCCATTCAATCACCCCCTCTATATCATGTATTCATCAGGAACTACAGGAGAGCCTAAATGTATGGTTCACTCTGCTGGAGTAAGTATTATGGTGACTTCCATTCAATCACCCCCTCTATATCATGTATTCATCAGGTACTACAGGAGAGCCTAAATGCATGGTTCACTCTGCTGGAGTAAGTATTATGGTAACTTCCATTCAATCACCCCCTCTATATCATGTATTCATCAGGTACTACAGGAGAGCCTAAATGCA
>NW_022718054.1:0-1371 GCF_011630105.1 Anneissia japonica | reverse complement strand
TTGCCGGAAATGGCACTCTCAGACCTAAATTCTAATTCTAATTTTCCTTTGTTTTTTTTTCCATTTTTAAAATATAATTTTGAAAAAATTAGAGCCGGCTCGGCCCCACTTGAATCTGCCACTGATTATTATGGCGTCATTGCGAGACTGCGTCAACGTAACACTGGAGTTTGTAAACTTTTGTTAGGCTTATCACTTAATCAATTTAGGTAGACATCATATCCGTTGAATTAGAAAAAACAGTAATCTTATGTATGTAGATAATATTAAACACTAGTATATACGTACGGGTCATAATAATATAAAAAAGAATAAATCGTTTATATTATTATATTAGAAATTGTGCACTCTTGAGTTTGTAAAAATAATAGCCTAATAAGGACACAAGCTTCCAATTTCAACAACGTTCAGTACATTGTTTTCACAATAAATTTAGCCTCTGATAATCGTTGCACCCATAAAATCGATCTAGTGGGTTTCTGAGATGGTTACAAAATGTTTAAACAATTGCGTTTTTACTTGGTTTTGGTCCGGAAATTACGTACCGCACTTAGAAAAGTGAACAGACAAAATTCATGAGTCATGCGTAATTGTTATTCTTTCCATTCGCTTGTAAAAGTGGGGTTTAAATTATAGAAATTGGTGAAAAGTGAGGGGGGGGGGCAATCGATACCATGTCCCCCCCCCCACTTTGAAAAGTAGGCAAAAGCAGCTTTCTTAGCTACGTTTTTTGTCCACTGATCGGTTAAAAAACGTATTTCATTTTATTTTGTCACTGAAAAACAACTACTGTAAAATGTTTAGCCCATAAATATGATGTGTGTGAAAAAAACATTAAACAATAATTTAATTTGGACCTTCAAAAAGCAGTTAAAAAGAAATGGCTATGAAATTTTAGGGGGGGGGGGCTAAAGCCTGTTAAGCCCCCCTCTAAATCCGCCCCTGGCTTCCGAAAGATGCAACCAACCGAACCATGGGTGAGGAGCGGCTGGAACCAGCGCCGATGTTAAGGCTGTAGCTAACGGCGCCCTTGCCTTACCGCTTGGCCACTCGACTCGCCCCACCCCCTTGTTTTTGGACTATATCATTATTTCTATAAAATCATTTATTAATCATTCATTCAGACTTCCGTGGGTTATCCTTGGTGTTTACATCAAATTCAATCCAATAATGAAAAATATACGGTTTTTGCATACCAAACTCTTTGCTGACCGGTATATAAGGCCTAGCCTAGGATAGGTCCAGCCTCAGCCTACTGTAGCTAGTAGGCCTTGCCCTTTCTAGTGACACTAGCTTTGGGACGGGGATTTCAAAGCTAATTTATGTTTGTTTGTTTTTGTTTTTTTTTTAACTTTTTTTCATTCCTTTTAA
>NW_022718053.1:0-853 GCF_011630105.1 Anneissia japonica | reverse complement strand
CTCTGTCCGGCGACTTTGTATAGTAGTAGGCCTATATAGATAGGTACTCAAACTGTATTGAATGTTGTTAGCTAAGTAATACTAGGCCTATGTACGTTCGTAGAATTTGAGAATTCCTGTATATTACCTATCCGGACTACCTGACATTTTGAGACTGAATGAATGCATATAAAAGTTGATGATTTCAATGAGGATGTGAGCAGATATGTAATATTTTATACCTCAGTTCAACTAACTAGTTCATTAACACCCTGATCATTTATTAATATTGGTATGTAACCCAAATCAAATACACAACAGAGTGAACAAAGTGTAAGTTGAAACAACTTTATTTATAACAAAAATCTGAATACTTTTATGAATATTATTTACACATTGTAACACAGTGTAATTCATCTAACACATCATAACACCTTAAGGATCTGCTTTAAATAACTGTAGAGTTGAATCCAATCCATTTAAATGTGTGTTAAATACATACATTTTTGTGTTAAATCAACATAACAGATACCAAAATGTGAATGCATACCAGCGTATAAATGCCAGGACATCAAGATACCAGTATTGTTTTTTACCCAGCAATCCCTAACTACCCTTCCAACCCTTGAACAATTTAAAGCCAAGTAAACACAAGACAACAAAAAGTAGTAAATATGTTGTTTAGTAAATCTTTAAATGATTCAATGGCTTTAATTGTATTTATTTATTTACAAATCAGTTATAACTCGAATTAACCTAAAATTGAATGATTTACAAATTTTTAAGAATCAAATTTTATTAAATTCCAACATAAAAATGAAATGCAGATGAAAAAATGCAGTATTAACTGATTTACACACATTTCTATGACAAA
>NW_022718052.1:0-909 GCF_011630105.1 Anneissia japonica | reverse complement strand
GCCGCAGTATATTCCAACATTGAATCGATAATTAATTTAATACTCTAAACAAAGTCATATTACCATTGACAACTATGGCTTGGCTTGGCTAGCTTGCCTAGCCTGGCTACGACAAATCAAGGCACTCGCGAGAAATTAGTACCGAGGCTAAATCAAATTTTTCCTTGGGTGCCTTTTTATACTTGAAATTTTGGCCTTGGTGCCTTTAAAAATTATGTCATACCGGAGGTCATTTGGCCTTGCCCATAAAATCCCCAAATTCGAGGCCTGTTAAGATTGTATTTAAAAGTCTTCAAAAATAATATAAAATGTTACATCAGGGCAATTTCATGGTAGCGGAATCACTATTTTGCTGAACTTTTTAACTTTAATCTAATGTCATATTTACACTCCATTCTAATTCTTGGAATAATTATCATATTTACATAACTATGGAATCCATCTAAAATTTCTACCCCAGTTTTTTTTAAAAACCTATCACAATTTTGATATAATATCAAAAAATATGTATGGTAGCGGAAAGACAAAAAAAATACCCTCTATTTTTACCACTCCACATTATACTAAAACCCTCTGATTTATGAAAGTGATTTAAAAATTGAATACATCTCAATTTATCATAATTTAGTGTAGTATTGAATGCAAAACATTGATTTTTAAAAATGTTTATAGTTTTGGAGATATTTATAAAAATATAAGACCATGTCTGGTAGCGGAATCACAGTAGCGGAATGACCATTGATAAAAGTGCATTTGAAATTAATATTTATGAAGAACCTTCTTGACTAAATGTAAAATCTTTCACTTTTTATGAAAACAATGCTGAAGCAATTCACTTGGTATCTGAAACAAAATTTATTTTACTTTATCAAGTCTCAAACACAATTATAAAAATTATGAAAATTAATA
>NW_022718051.1:0-936 GCF_011630105.1 Anneissia japonica | reverse complement strand
TTACGAGAAACCTGATGGTTGAGTGTTCAATTCCCACACGAATCAATTTTTTATTTATTTTTTTTAAAATTTTTATTTTTAAGGCGGTTTAGTTGATGGTGGATAATGAATAGCAAACCTGGAGGTTGTGTGTTCGATTCTCACACAAACCAATTTTTTTTAAGGCAATTTAGTTGATGGTGGATAATGAAAAGCAAAACCTGGTGGTTGTGTGTTTGATTCCCACACGAACCATTTTTTAAGGCAGTTTAGTTGATGGTGGATAATGAATAGCAAACCTGGTGGTTGTGTGTTCGATTCCCACACGAACCATTTTTTTTTTTTTTTTTGGCCCGACGTCGGTAAACGTTTGAAATTTACAACCTCTATCCAACGTTGGCCCAACTGTTGTAACCAACCTCCATTTCAAACGTTTACCGACGTCGGGCCAATAGCGTACTGTGACGTTGCGACCACGTCTATAATCACATTTAATATTTACAACATCTAACCAACGTCGGCCAAACGGTTGTAACCAACCTCCATAATATATGACACATGAATTTCCCCTGAATTTGTGATAAATGGTTATCACGCATAGACTTGTGTTAAATGTGTGACAAATTTAGGATCACGCATGTGTTTTTGCGAAATTTGTGTTTCATCCAAAATCACTTTGAAATGCGGGACCGTCCCGCACGATGCGAGACGGTTGGTAACTATGATTATATGTATTATATTATTGTTATTGTATAGACCGAATATTTGTTAAGCACAGATACCTTTTCTTTGCATAAAATTGCATGTATTACCACTCTTTTTATTATTAATATAATAACAATAATAAATAATGATACTGGTACTGGTATTGGGTATTTATATTGCGCCTTTCCCTTGCGGTTATGAAGCGCAAGCCAAGCAGTGGCGCACTATCGCCCCCCCCCCAGTCGCCCCCCC
>NW_022718050.1:0-538 GCF_011630105.1 Anneissia japonica | reverse complement strand
CGACAAACACACAAAGATTCGTATGCGCCCGCGTAAAATTCAGGTACGTGACATTGAACTTTGACTTGAAGTTTATGCTCATTGAATATGATTTCAAAATGGCAATTGGTTAGGATGATATGATCGAAAATGTAAAAACGCAAAATTGCGCGTAGATGATGTCACGCACGACTGAGCACATTGAAAAGCTTATTGTGGCTATTCCAGGCCAAGCCAAATGTTCCTTGAAGCTGCCATATGCGTAGCTAGCGGCAATTTTGAGATATCATGCGAACAAGAAATGGGGAGGAATATAGAATTTTAAAAAAATATCTGACAATAACAAGAGGTGATCCGTTCTGTGAAGCGGATCACCAAAAAACAAAGATCTCTGACAATAACAAGAGGTAATCTGCTCAGTGAAGAGGATCACCAATTATATTTGAAACACAGTATAAAAATTTTGTACCATTATCTTTTAAAGTTGCCAATATTAAAAACGAGTATGGTATAGTTCATTGCCATAAAACAGATTTCCCAAAAATATAAAACTTTTTCT
>NW_022718049.1:0-553 GCF_011630105.1 Anneissia japonica | reverse complement strand
ACCTTAAAGGTTTTTATTTTAGAAATAAATCTAACAAATTTAAATTTCATTCTCTACAAATATCCTAAGTAATCAGGGGTGGCGGAAGCATTGATTGGTACGGTGTGAGTCTCCAATAACCTCAGCCCCACCATGTTTGGGGGCTGGGGCCAGAAAATTTTGTAAAATTTACACGTCTAGATGCTCGGAAATAGCACTTAAGTTTTTAAAACGCCAGGATACTGAAAAGAATCACCCTAGTGGAAGGTTTAGCTTTTTTTTTAACATACTGTCGTGTCATTTTACTCAATTTATTATAATCTCCATGGCATGACATCACAGTTCTTTTTCACGGCATCTGGTAGACCTATGCTTGTTGTTTTGTTCAAGGTTTAACTGATCGTCTCATTTAAGAAGTTGATTTTTGTGTTTATACCGAATATTACGTTCGGAATTTAGGAGAGTTTCGGATTTTCAGAATACAATACATGTGTTATTTTAAGTAGTGTAATAACCATGTTTTAAATAACGAAATCGCCGAAGAAATATCGTTTTAGCATTCTGTCTTAGCGTG
>NW_022718048.1:0-1016 GCF_011630105.1 Anneissia japonica | reverse complement strand
TTTTTTGTGAAACTTGTATGATTAAAAATACTCTGTAACAGTTACGTATTTATACTTTATCAAAACGCATTGCCATATTGGTAATTATTAGTGAACGTATCATTTGCTAATAAGTTTTGTAGAGACGAAAATGGCGTATCATGGCCTTGTGACATCACTTCTCGAGGTAAACAATCGATGGTTACAAGCGGCTAAAATCTAGTTATAAAAGTTGCTTTTTTTCCTTAAATCCCACTTGTTGTTCGACGCAACATTAAGATATGATCTTTCCAATATATAAAGGACCTATGGTATGAGTTTCGTTGAGGTAGGAGGTCCGTAATTGGGCCGAATTTCCGTAGTAACTACGGACGTTCCGTAGTACTTGAGAACCCTGCACTTTCGATTCCACTCAGTGCATAATTATGACTTTGCGGTGAATTTCAATGACGTCATCTTTGTCTCAGCGTATCAACGTCCCAGTGTATCAACGTCCCAGTGTATCAGCGTCTCAGTGTATCAGCGTTTATAAGACAACGGGAACAGACAACTCGAAAGTCCTATGCCACTGCACTGTAATGCATTGGCCTATTTTAATACACTACTAAGATAGGCTTTTCTTTTCAATCTTGATTTCAGAGGTCAAAAAAATTTTTCAATTTTTTTTCAATCATATAGTGGTGTAGAATGGTCTTTTAAGAACATTTTCCTAGAAACACTTTTTGGATACGACGCCCCGTTATGGAGTTATGATTTTTTAAATAACATGTTGTCAGAAAATCAGCCCAAAAGCTTATCTTATTTCTGTTGGTTACGCACCGCTGATTTGCAATGTTTGTCTTCACTTCAAGATGTCTACCGCCGATTCGTGAAAAAGGCGTATTAACTTACAGCTTAGCTAGGCCAACAAAAGGCCCAGGTTCTAGGCCTAGCCCTATATCCTCAATACGCCTTTTTCACGAATCGGTAGACGTCTACCGCCGATTCGTGAAAAAGGCGTATTAACTTACAGCTTAGCTAGGCCAACAAAAGGCCCA
>NW_022718047.1:0-559 GCF_011630105.1 Anneissia japonica | reverse complement strand
GAGGTTCATTTCCATTACATTATGGTCTTCCATCTCTATAGCGCATAATACAGTGCATGGCAAACGTCACTTAACCACTATAAATTCCACCTTAATTCGGAGTCACTCAGCTCAGTCTTACATGTGTAAATGATCGTATTGACACTCTGTTTTTAGCATTGTTTTAAAGTAATATCCTATCAGACATTTACATGAACAACAAAACGAATGGAAATATATATTTTGTCTTAACTATTGTTTTCAGCAAAGTGGCGTATCCATAATCTAAAGAACAGGGTGCTGATTAATGAGAGTCCACATCACGTCAGTGCCATCGTGGGTTGGCGGTGACGCAAAAATTTCAGTATTTTTATACCACTGGATGCCCCAAAATAGAACTTACATTACCTATTAAATAATAATGTTTTTGACGAATTGAGTAAAAAAAAAAACACCAATTAATTAATTAATTAGGTACCAGAAAAAGAAATTTTCGACTACCATATTCGACTGAGCCCACTATGGTTGGGGCTCAGGTGAGAACATTTTGAGAAGTTGAAACTCGTTAGATGCACAAAAA
>NW_022718046.1:0-2911 GCF_011630105.1 Anneissia japonica | reverse complement strand
CGGCATTTAAAGATGTTTGTGAGTACTGTATTTCTTACAGTTTATAAACACATTTTATTATATATATATAAGCAGTTATTGGCTGCCTTATGGATTTCTTATAGTTTGAGTTTTAATTATATAGGGAAACTGACTCTTCTTCTTCTTTTCTTTTTTATGAGAGGCCTGCCTTACCAAAACCAGCATAATGCCGCTAATTATCAAATTGAGTATCATAATAATGTAGCAGTATTGTATATTTTAGTACCAGAGAATCTGCTTCTCTGTACTAAAGTATACATTACTTCCACATTCTTATGTACATTGGTTTTGGGATGGCAAGCCTTATATCATGATATTTATTTCATCTTCAAACATAACACTATAACATAAGAACACTATACATTATACTTAATAAAATTCACAATAAAATATAAGCTTTGTCCAATAATCAAATATCAAATGTATCAAATAATTTATAATTTGAATCAGCATTTACTAGTGGTATGATTTTATACATTTTTGTTTTGTAGGGTTATCATCCAACCGTATTTTACCCGAAACGACCAGATAAAAAACTCTTTGAGAACTTAACCGTACAGTGTTCTTCGATGGATATACCATTTCTTTCTCATCTATTGTCAACCAACCTCCTCAATGAATCCTACAGCTTAATTGTGGATGCCATCTTTGGCTTTAGTTTCAAGGGAAATGTGAGGTCACCGTTTGGGGACATATTGGAAACCTTGAAGAAGGTGTCAATGCCAGTTTGTAGCATTGATGTGCCATCAGGTAAGAAACAAATGTGTGAGGCTGTCATTCTCTTTAATATTTTATTTTTCTGTTTATTTCGCATTTAATAGGTCAAATACTTATTTGTCCAGGTTTAAAAAAAAGTAGGAGGTTGATTCGACTTTTTACTTTTTTATGTGGTACCCAATTCACACAAGACAAAATTTTACACAGAATGCCTGCTAAATATTACTCAGAGATATTGCTATAGTTACCAGCTATCCCACATTTACAGTGAAATTAAGATGCGTTTATTTGAGTATATACGTACCCATTTTACACAAAAAGAGGAAAGCCTCCCTTGGAGAAACACCTCATTTAAATAAATGCCCCCCCCCCCAAAAAAAAATATGACCTGTGACGTTTATTTGAATAAATACGGTATTACAGAAATGCTTAAATTTTTGCAGTGTTGTTCTTTTTCAGAGTTATAACCAACCCTTAACAGCTAACAGAAATATGCTTTTATCTGAGACAGTTGTTTTAGACTCATATTTGCACATTATGCTACTCATCTCAAAATAATTCAAAGTGGTGTTCTGTAACACATATTTATTTCACACTTTCTTACTTATACACAATATATTTTTTTTTATCTCACATTATATCACGATTTATTGTCAGAATAGTCCAACATAAATTTCCTGCCTGTAATTTTATCTCAAATGTATGCAAAACAATCTTTTATAACCTACCATTACTGCAAGCATGTCTCACTTTGAAACAAACGTTGCTATTTTACTACAATCGTTTGTGTATATTGCATTCCCTTCATTATGCGACATAATTGGAATGCGAGGAAGTGGTGCATAACGATAATTAATATAATGACTTGAATTCTATGTATCCCTCCTTTCATCATCCTCTCTCACACTCACATTTTTTAAAATTGCAGTATTTTTGCTCCTACTTCCCATCTCTTCTCATCCTCTTTCCACTTTTAGGAACTATTTCAGATGACCACTTTTTCTATTTCTAATCACCGGCATAATCATACGGCTGATGTCAACTGCAGTCTTTCATATAATCCCCTTTTAAATCTTGTGTAATTAATTTGCATGCGTATAACCATGCTCAATTAATTACTGCATGTGAAGGCAGTGCGGTTTGCTGTCTAGGCAGATGTCATAATGCAATCGCATTGGCCGGCTTTGTTGGATTGCTACTTCAGTTAAAAAAAAAAACTTCAATATCTCAGTTGTTTTGGACTCTCCATCATTATCATACATAATCATCATTATCATAATCATCATCATTCTGACTCAATCAATTTTCATGATCGTCAATATCATTATCAAAATTTATATTATATCATTATCCATCATCATTTTCATTGTCAACATCATCAGTCATCACCATCATTATCAAATTATCATCTTCAAAATCATCATTAAAGTCATCATCATTAATATCATCATCAATCATCATCAATTATCGTCAACATCATCATCAAAACCACTATAAACAAAATCATCTCCAAAATTATCATCATCAAAGTCATCATCGTTATCAAAATCATTATCATCATGGCATCATACTCTACTTCATCATCAAGTTCTTCATCAAATAATCTTATCATCAAGATCTTCATCAAAATCATCACAGGCATCAAGCATTCCGGCAATGCACAAAAGCTCTTCAATCTACATATATGTCAACTGGAAATAATTTGATTTCTGTATAGACATTGCTACGGTGATTAAAATAACTTCAAACAGTACATTTATATATGTAGCTACTCCTACTAAATGGGTGTAATTAATTGAATGACAGCCTATTTAGTATTGATTGACAATCTAGGCTATAGTATATATTGATTGATAGGTGACCAAAAATGAGGCACAGCCAGCTCATTAGCTGTCAGCAACCTTGCACATTATAGAGAACATTGCAAATGAATGGTTAATCACATGAGAAATTAACTGTAGTGTAAATGATCTCTACTGGTTTAGCTCAGTGAGAATCTTTTGTGCCTTGGGTAGTACTGTAGCATACAGTACTGTACTCCTTAGAAATGTCAATTTGCTGGGATAGTTAGAATGAGTGGATCTGTAGCTTCGTGGTTGACATGCTTGCCTTCCAATCCGAGTATGTGTGTCTAATATTGGCCATATGAATGTTATGTAGTATAATCTTTGTG
>NW_022718045.1:0-2517 GCF_011630105.1 Anneissia japonica | reverse complement strand
ACACAACTTTAATCCTAATTATGTCAAGTTCACACTGACCAATGTACATTATGCAAAGAACTACGATAATATATTCTTTGAGACCTGTAGTTTTAATTTAAGGGTTATATACTCTAGTACTTGTACCAGGAGAGAGCAAGAATAATTAAACATTGAGTCAAGGCAGTGGCTAATAACAATTTCCTGCACTAGCCATTAAGACTTGTTTAGTTGTAAAATATTAATGTGAAATTAACCTTAGAAATAACGTTTGAGGCTATTAAATCTTCTGACGCATTTTCATCAATTTTTCTGCATTAAATGCGACAAATATGCTTTCTCAATCTGAGTTGTAGTAACGTTCTCAGGTGAGAATTGATCATGACTGATCGGAGCTGATCAGTTCTTGCGACTTTAACGTCATTGCAGGTCAGCAGTGTGATGCTATTGGACAACCCAGGGTGCTTTAATGGACTACCTACAGGTACAACAAGACAGAATGCTAGCTTCAGAAGACCATCAACCCATATCATACAATATACTAGAAATTGCAAATTGCAAGTGAAGTGCTGCGAAGTAAAACTGCATAAAATGTTCTTCGAACAAAATTATTTATGCGAGTCAAGTGAAAATAATGAATAATAAAAATATAACAAATAATATGAGACACGACCCATTGTCTATATTAGAACAGTGTTGGTACCGTGTACAATAGTGTTTTGCTGCAGTGACATCTCACTGCTGGCGACTAACTGCTGCTGGCCGATGACTCGCTGCTGGCGAATCGATCTGCGCATGTGTATAAAATGGTATTTATTTCCGAAAACACTATGCCAGTCTACAACAAACGTCGCCTAAATCTAATAATTAGCACGTTGAAATAGGCTAGTAAATAATTTTAACTGGGTTCGTAAATAATATTGGGTTCGTAAATAATATTGGCCTCAAAATATTGTGGCTGAGACATGAGCCGATTAAACGTAGAAATAGGAAACCTGGAAATATAATAAAAACGCTGAATATTACTCCAGCATCGCGACATGCGGACGTTGGTACGAGTAGGTTAGTCTACAAACGTCGCCTAAAGTAATTGATTTTACCCGGCAGAACGAAAGAAGAACTCCGCTTTTCAGTTGTCTTAGGCGCAGGTTTTTTGACAAACAATGACCTTTCAGAGGTCAAATTGCTGTCAAGAATATGAATTGGCTGCTTCGCAGCAATTAAGCTGTGACTGCACTATCAAATTTGATGTAACAATTCATTTGTGTGATGTGCCCATATGTGATATTTCGCCCAAATATGGGCATATCACATAAAATCTGACAGTGTGGACAGAGCTTAAAGCTCTGTCAAGATTATCAATTTTCTTTGACAAAAAGAACTGTTGTATGCCCATATATAGTCATGATGTGCCCATATATAGTCATGATGTGCCCATATATAGTCATGATGTGCCCATATACAGTCATGATGTGCCCATATATAGTCATGATGTGCCCATATACAGTCATGATGTACCCATATAAGTTATGATGTGATGTCATCATGACCATAATTAGGCATGTCACATGCTTTTATCAAATGAAATTTGATAGTTGGGACAAGGTTTTATATAGTACAGTATCAATAATACTCATCATATTAATTTCAAAAATTCATTCATTAATTATATAAGGCTTACATTGTTTAATTTAAATTTGATGATGTCACCAAGACATTCATTCCTATGTTGCACTTATTCCTCTATGCTTGTTAAAAATATAAACATCCTGGGTTCTCATCTGTGATTGGTTTAAATGCAGTACATAGCCGCATTGTTATTTAGACACACCCAATGAATACACAAAGAAACAATGAAAACATAGAATGCATAGAATGGAAACATAGAGCAGACACAATTAAAAACATCTTCTATTATGGAAACATTGAATGGATACAATGGAAACATGAAGTAGAAACATGGAACCATAGTTCCAATGGTAACAATGGTTACTCCTATAGGTATTTTCTATACAAACATGTGGTCATCTGCCACTTAAAAAATTGAAACATGGAGTAATGACAATGGAAACAAGGGATGAGTAGAAACCATGGAAACATAAAGTTGAATAGAATACAATGGAAAGATGGAATATAAATCATGGAATAATAAGAATGGAAACATGGAGTAAGAACAATGGAAACATGGAAGAGATAAAATAGAAACATTTGAGTGTAAATCATGCAATAGAAAGAGTGGAAACGGTGGGAACATTGAGTAAGTTGAATGGAAACATAGACTACAAACAATGGAAAGATATATAAATCATGGAATAAAAAGAGTGGAAACAGTGGAAACATGGATGGAGATATAATGGAAACACTGAGTGGAAACCATGGAATAGAAACAGCTAACAATAGAAAAATGGAATAGAGAAATGAGTATGGAGTACTGTAGAAACAAAATAAAACAATGAAAACATGGAATTGAAACAATAAAAAGATGAAATAGAAACTCTAGACACGAAGTAGAAACAATGGTTAGTACAGTAGACTTTG
>NW_022718044.1:0-816 GCF_011630105.1 Anneissia japonica | reverse complement strand
AATTAGAATTTAGGTCTGAGAGTGCCATTTCCGGCAATCTAGAGGTGTCATAATCATAAATTTTCTTACCTCAACCCCAATCATGGTGGGGCTGAGGTGGTAGTCCAGCTACACTCTCCATCTGTAAAAGTCCCTCTCTGGGTCCAGCTCTATTTCAAATTACTGGATCCGCCACTGGATATTTTAAAAATTTCGTATGGAAATAGATGTTAATTGCATTGCTTAAAATCAATTAAAAGGCTATATGCGCCAGAGCTTCCGGGGATTCGCCCCCTGGTCCCCAACCATTGCTTGTGCCTACGGCCCAAGGCTTTATTTTTCATCTCGTCCCCCCACTTTCAGCCACGGATCGACGCCCTTGGGTCAGAGGCAGGTATTGGCAACACTTTCACCAGGATTTTTAAAGAATGGTGAAATTTCAGAAAATGTCCTCAAAATTTTAAGGGTGGTGCATAAAATTCTAAAGGGTGGATACAAACAATTGCTATTTTAGTACATAGCAAGTGACACGCTAAGTCTGTTTATTGACCTTGCATTTGCATTAATATTTTTTGAAGCGTGGTTCCAATATTTTAAGCACAGCGTATAATTTGCCTTTTTTAATATTTTTATTTAAATTATGTTGTTTCTGTGAGTATCCTATGTGAAAAGATATTTTTATCTGCCATTAAAGATCCTAGTTAATCGTTTTTCATATTATTAATTTATTTACATATATTCTTGTTATAATAATGATTTACTATAAATATTGTTTTACGGAAATAAATGTTGTTTAATGAATGAATAATTATTCAAATCCACTTGCACTTGACAACA
>NW_022718043.1:0-509 GCF_011630105.1 Anneissia japonica | reverse complement strand
CCTTTCCAAATAGTTATTAAGCTGCTAAGGTTAAAGTTCAAGTGACAAATACTTTACATACAATACTGTACAATGATTAAAACAATTAGTGTTTAAAATATTACTGTCAATAAGGATTCACTTGCAAGGTCTCAAACCATTAATAAGACTTGTAATATTGAGAGGGGCTAGGGGTGGTTTGATTTGATAGATATGTCTTCTTTGAGGCCATTCATTGTTGTCACTTTGATGAATTTCAGTAAATTCAATACGAGGTATGATTTTTTTTGTATTCATTGTTAAATGATTTATTAATGTTTTGTTTAGATTTGTTATTAATTGTGATTTTTTTAATTATACCTAATAAAATAAAGAGAGATTAAAATGTTAAATATAATTTAATAACTAGAAATTGCAAATTGCAAGTGAAGTGCTGCGAAGTACAACTGCATAAAATGTTCTTCCAACAAAATTATTTATGCGAGTCAAGTGAAAATAATGAATAATAAAAATATAACAAATAATATGAG
>NW_022718042.1:0-823 GCF_011630105.1 Anneissia japonica | reverse complement strand
GGGTAACTGAGTTGGGAGACGTCGTTGTTTTCTATGACGGAATTTGGTTTTATTTTTAGCAACTTAACTCCACCTACTCAGTGACAAAGTGTGTCAGCGCGCGTCTGGTAAACAAAGTGTCCGATCTGTTTTCTTTCTACCATGCATTTAACAAATTCATTTTGTTCTACCATGTTTAAATAAAGCATTTTTTAACTGACACTAATGTTTTCATTATGTTTACCGTACTAACATTTGCATCACCATCATACAGCTTTCATTGATTAATAATATCATGTTGAATTGTTCGTTATTGTTGAGGTATTACACTTTTGGTTCCCAAGCTGATGAGTGCATTTCTGTATATACTTGCAGCATGTTTGGTATGCAGGAGATCCCAATCAAAAGTTACCTCCTAACAAGTCAAAAGCATCAGTAAAAAATCCAAGACCGATCTTGGAAGCGTAAGAAGCTAGTCATACAATTTAGAGCCAAAAACTGAATACGCCTATTCATAACTTTATTAGACCTAATGGGAAGAATTTTGTCCAGTTTTCTGGAATATTGAAAACGCTACCAAAATGAATTGATGCTTTAGCTGTCCTTGGGGTTGTTTATTTATCATTGTTACAAAGAATGCTAAAACAATGTTTATAAACCAGCTCCCTGAGACGATCAAATTTCAGCAGGGCGGGATACCGATAAACTTGTTGGATCCCGGTAAATCCCGATGGGGTATGACCCCGTGACGTCCTTCTTGACTCGTAAAAATAAAATATGATTGGATAATTATTGTAACTGTCATTCAAAAATGTTTAATTTCCAAGGTTAAATAGGCCTATAT
>NW_022718041.1:0-878 GCF_011630105.1 Anneissia japonica | reverse complement strand
AGTCGGGAATTTGGGACATGGTACCGTACGTGCAGGTGTGTGGAATATTGTGGTACATTGTTAAAGGAGGAAAAGAAAACACCAACCAAAACGCCAAAAAAGCTGTATTCCAGAGAATTTTTTGTTCTGCGCACAAGATCGTGTGCGTGGAAAAGCTGCAGTCTAGAAAGTATTTGGTTTGCGAACCGTCTTAGGTTCACGCGAGGCTCAGTATTTTAAAGACTAGAACATTTATCAGCCCACCACTAGGCCTAGGCCGACGGAAAAGCTGTCATGCTGTCGCAACTGCGACACAAAATTGAAGACAATGTATACCTGGATAAGCTATGGGAGTTTTCGCGGGTACGTTTACGTATTTTTAAAAACAAGTGAATGTCACCAAAAAAGAGGAGCAGTCCGTCTGTATTCCAAAGATCAAAGAGAAATTTGATTAGCGCGGCGAAACATGAATTAACCACCTACAGCTGGTGTAGTGGACGGGACGAGCTGGGCCTATGAGATTCGTCTCTAGATAAAATGATGATGGTACCAACGAGGCCAGAACTAATGTAAAGGTGCGTCAGTCTTTAAATTACTTAGAATTCTGTGTTTATCTTTCATTTATTGTTAAAATAAATGAAAGTGAATGACAGTAAGATAAAATGTAAACCATAAAACTACTTTTTTAGGAGGGCTATAGTTTGTTAAAACAAATGAATTTACCAATACCAGATACCATTTTTTTAGTAATTTTAAAAATACACCTTGAACTTAATTTAAATATCAAATAAACAGTCCCCATCACCCCTTCTGTCTGGCTCTGTTGTGAGTGAGTGTGAATGCACTTGTTATTGTACCTGCTTGATAAGTACTTATACTTATTCTTCAGTTTTCACTCA
>NW_022718040.1:0-907 GCF_011630105.1 Anneissia japonica | reverse complement strand
GGTATTTACTATTTGATATTATTACTGTACTGCTAGTAAACAGACTGGTGCAATAATAATAACAATTCTTTTTTTTTTTTTTTATAAAGATGTACTGACATGAATTTAAATACAGTACATAAGAATGTAAGACAAGTTTATTATTGCTGTAAAGTATGGGAAGTCCCTACCATTTAGACAAAAACATTGCAGTACTGTACATTACTAGTAGTTTAGTACCAGGAAACAACAAAAAACAATGTAGATCACTATAATATCAACAGTGTCTCTGTATCACATCTGTTTCATTACTTAATTACCTTGGTAACTGGTTCAATTGATCTACTGTGAGCATGTTATAACCTAATAAAACCTAATATGTTATCTACATTAACATTACATTGAACAACATAGTACACAATAATTATGTACCACAGAAAATTATGCTAGAATTCTAGAGAAATCTTTGCTGCTATTATTTTTTTAAAGGGAAATTAATTAAATGATTCAATAATTTATTAATGCAGTAATACACAATTAAATATAAATGAGAGTTTGCTGATTTAAAGACCACTTAATACAAAAATCATTAAATTGATTGCCAGCAAGCAAAAAATTAAATTAAAATATTGAATAGTTGAGTGAAAAATAAGTTTGAAAAAACAAATATTTTGATGTAGACCCCACAGGCCTATTACAAACAAAATACTTTAATTAATTACCAGACAATATAAGACTTTATGTCAAAAGATTAAAGAAAGGAGACATTAAATTCTGTTATTTGGTGAAGACAATTTTTTTTCTTATTCTATTTCAAACAAGCTGGATTGAATTTAGCACTTTTTTAATTTGTCTATATCCAACTGATGTAGTTAGTTACTTAATAATAATTTTTGAATGTACCTTATTTAAATTTTTAATGGATTCC
>NW_022718039.1:0-590 GCF_011630105.1 Anneissia japonica | reverse complement strand
GACCCCGCGACGTCATCGTGTCACCCTCTTTAGATTGGTCGAGACCACGCGACGTCATCGTCATTAGAGCCGTCGATCCTCGCTATATAAACCGGCGCCGGCGTCCCGAGATTCACAAACAGAAATGGAGGACTGCGAGACTAGAACAGCTACTGAATACATTGATTTCTTCAATGCTCTAGAGGACATAAGCTACGGCGATGATGACATTGGACGATCCCAACTCGCCCATGTACAGGGTGGAGAGTCCAACCGAGTGTTCGAAGGCGGCTGATGTGGAACAACCTGCATCGATGGAAATTGCTGTGGAACCTGCGTCGATGAAGACTGCTGCGGAACCGACTGTGGAACTGGAACCAGTTGTGGAACCGGCTGTAGAACCGGTTGTGGAACCTGCATCGATGGAATCGGCCGTGCAACCTGCATCGATGGAAGCTGCTGCGGAACCGGCTGCGGGACCTGCAGCGGAACCAAATGCAATAATCGACGTGAAGGGGAGTCTAAACAAACTTATAGACCTTTGCAGAGAAAACCTGCCTTATTCCCAAGCCTTCGGGAAGATGATAGAATTCCTGACGAGAAGGAAAGCG
>NW_022718038.1:0-601 GCF_011630105.1 Anneissia japonica | reverse complement strand
CTGTATTTACCTTTTTTTGATATATATATATTGATTCGAATATTATATATATATATATATATATATATTTATATATAGGCCTATATATACATATAGATATGTATATATACCTTCAGTACGGTATATTGTACAAAGCCACATGGTAGAAAATGTGATTTATTTTAGAAATATATTAAATTTTACGAACGTCAACCACCGAGTTTATAGCTTTATATGCAACACTGTACTGTTGCATTTGTATATTTGTATTAGCCTATACATTTCAAAAGCCTCGTCTCATTAACCGACTTAAATTCTTGATTTCTTAAATTCAAAATATTGAGAAATGTCTAATGCTATTATGTGTCCGCTGTTAGTAACATATATAGATAGGGTAATCAGTACAGGGGATAATGAATGTTTAGGACCTTTATGATGAACGCCACATGTAGGCCCTATTCAATAGCTGTGCCTATCTTCTTATTGTTATAATATTATTATTATTATTATTATTATTATTATTATTATTATTATTATTGTTATTATTATTATTATTATTATAATTATTATTATAATAATTATAATTATTACTGTATATAATATGATGCATATGTGTTTTATA
>NW_022718037.1:0-574 GCF_011630105.1 Anneissia japonica | reverse complement strand
TATGAACAGGCCATCTTGATATATTTATTCCCAATAACATAAATGATAGATGCTTAAGCCAACTAGTTAGATTACAATAAGCCAGTTTATAGTTTGAACTGCGCATGCACATATCCAAGGTCAATCAACTTAGTGTGTACAATTGTTTATGTTAATTGACCTTGACATGTAGAGTTCAAACTACAAATTGTCCTAGGCTACCTGGTTAGCTGACACATAATCAGAGACAATAGGCCTACTGCCAAAGATTACTTTATCAGATTCACTTGCTAAGGGTAATTTTGGTCAGGTACAATCAGCTACACTTGGCTAGAATATGATTACACCAAATTTTAGGGCACCCATCGAGATAAGAAGGGTATGTTAATTAGTTGCACTTGGCAAAGATAGGCTTACATCAACTCAGGGGATGAACCAGGTATATAATACCAATAATGTAACATGAGTAACAATATAGTTACTATGTAATTGTAACACCTTCATTTTTATTTACAGTTAACTCAAAACTTGTGTATTTCTGTTACAAATACACTGAAGAAACAAGCAATTTAAACAAATGCATTATACAGAACCA
>NW_022718036.1:0-620 GCF_011630105.1 Anneissia japonica | reverse complement strand
TTTTACGGTTACTGTTGAAGGTACTGTAACTATGTTTGTATTTTTCATTATAGCTATACATTCTCTATTGTTATGATTAATTCTTACAATATTTATACCATTGTTGTTTTTAAATCATACTGCAGCCATATGTCATAGTGAATTTATAGCCATAACTTTGATTAGACTGATGCAGGATTTTTCATAATGCTTATAACAATTAAATGTTTATGCAATTGCATAAGTTGGTGAATAATTAATTCACACCTTCTTAACATATATCATGATAATGTTTAAAAAATATTAATAACGATGAAAGCAGCTCTTCAAAGATCAGTAACAAGACACTAAGCCAAACCACACAAAAGACTATTGCAAGTTGCTCTACGTCTACCTTTTCCATTAAATTAAATAATTATAAATAATGTTTCTATTAGTATTATTATTATTATTATTATAGATACCAATGTTTTTGTTTTAGTTATTGCTTTTGTCTTTGGCGCGTGCTCTTAGTCGTTAACTAGAAGTCATGCTTGTAAATAATTACGAGCTATATAGTTATTGTTGTAAATTAGCTGTATTTTTCATGAAAATTCCAATTTCCAGACAAAGAACTACCCGTTCCTAGTTGTCCATCACTA
>NW_022718035.1:0-866 GCF_011630105.1 Anneissia japonica | reverse complement strand
TACATTTCCACCAATAACCATGCGACACACTGTATACCTGCCGCGAAGCACCGTTAAGGAGCCTATTTATACAAACATACCAACATATTGTGGCCATACATCTAACGCACACATTTTGCATTTGTATCATCCCAATAGTTCCACTGTGACCTTAGGTTACAAAGGAACAAATAAGTTAAAAACACTGATAAACTTACGGCACATTTGCGTGATAAGCCTGTTGAAGACTTACCGGTTCCTCAAGGCCCCTTTGTGAAATCTCTGGCTTTAGAAAGTTTTCATGGTACAAGTATACACCTTCATTTTGGACCTCTTTAAAATCAGCACCAACACTGTTTTGATCGCGGAAAAAAATTGAGCTGTTTGTTCCATCTGCATGATCTGCTCCAACATCTTGAAAATGGTGTTGTATCACCAAGGGTGGCAGAGACTGCGAGCTTGTCCTGCGCCTCACTAAACTTGAGGGAGATATTTCTTTGGGAGAACTATGAGAATTGTTCTTATTTCTCACATCTGATGGTGACATGATATCATTAGATGATGAAGAAGTACCATTAGATTGTGAAATGCTACCATTAGCTAGTTTTGTGGTAGTGCCTAATGAATGATCATCTGCTGGCACCACAAGTGGCTCTGGTCTAACTTTAGGTTTCACCATCATAACAATGTTTCACTGGTTTAATATCAAAATGTTGCATCAACTTGTTTGAATATCCACTGTGTCTTTAAAATAAAATTAAAAGCAAATATTCTTCCCTATCCTTGATCTGTAAGAAAAGAGAGAAAATGTTCAACACACTTATGAATTTTTCTATATATTTTTTTAATTTACACTTGAACATTGTAACACTACAGTAGTTACAGCA
>NW_022718034.1:0-934 GCF_011630105.1 Anneissia japonica | reverse complement strand
GATTTGCCCGACGGAGGGTCCGAAGTCCCCGACGAGGGGAGTAGATTTTTCCGACGAGAACAAAGCTGACGTGGTCCAGCTAGGGGCGGAGCCCCCGAAAATTTTGACAATTTAGGGGTTGCAAAGGCTTATTTAATCGATTTTAGAGTCTACTAATATGTAGAAAATACATATACAATTTTTTTTCTCCCCGACAAATTGTGGTTTTTCTCCCCGACGAGGGTGGGGGCTATTCCCTCCCCCGGCTAGCGCCCCCTGATAGGTGCGCACATATTTGTGTACGGTTTGTATTTGCGGCATTCACAGAGCCAATCCAGATTTCTATGTATAGGCCTATGATATATAGGCCTACGTTGATAAAATAATGTTATATTTTATTATTGTATTTCCAAATTCCAAATATTTACAGGATTCTATTTTGAATAAGAAGCCCCCTCTTTTGCTAAAGTAATCTATATATAAAAAAAAAAACCATATCAAAAAGAAGCCCATTCAAGAGTCCTAAAAAGAAGACAAGGGCTTCTATTCGAGGTTTTACCTTATGTCGATAGGTCTAAAATGTTTAAATCCTCATTAAGATGAACTAAAGGGAACATATTTCAAACCTTAACATGTTGCTGTAATTTATGGAAAATATATTAAAATGATCAAACGGTCTTAGAATAAAGATAGATATCAAAACAATTTCTTACCTAAAATTGCATATAATTTTCGTGTATTCAAGGCGCTAAGATATCCACGCTGAATAAGAAAATCCATGAATTTCCCCGACAGAACAATAAGTGGAGGCTTAAAAAGAGACATTACAAGAACCGAAACACCAACCTACAAGTCGAATAAATATCAAAAGAAAATGAATAAAAGTTATCGAAGAAGTAAGACTTTTACGCCATATTGTAAGATTTTAAAGTTAACTCAAGTACTCAAAGGAGGC
>NW_022718033.1:15302-16910 GCF_011630105.1 Anneissia japonica | reverse complement strand
TCATCAGCAAATTGTTGCGTAGTCGGCGTTCCATACTTTACGCATGCGTACTAGGTCATTCGCAGAAGCATGAACCATTACCAAGTCAAATTCTAAAATCACTATTTTTGCGTGATCGGCGTTCCATACATTTGCGCATGCGTACTAGGTGATTCGCCAGCAGGGAGTCGGCTCCAGCACCGAGTCGCCAGCAGCGAGATGTCACTGCAGCAAAACGTCTATCAAGGGTCCTGGCCAACAGTAGGCAGTTTCTGCATTCTGATCCCACTCCACACACTAATTTTGTTTTGAATTTGTTTGTATGTTGTTATCTTCTTAAATACCTAGATTGTGGATTTTACTCCAACACAACTTCCATAGATACTTGTTATATATTGATCATTTAATAAAACAATCAAGCACTATGTTGACTTTTAAAGCTGAAAATGATGATTAAAAGAGAAGTAAAAACTTGTTGCATGCACATGTGTGAAGCCAATAAACACTGAATTTGAAGAGGCCAGTTAGAGGGCCTCCTTCACTTAAGAATTACATACTGTATAGTATGATATGTTGTTTTGTATGAGTGCTAATAACAGTTGCAATTCGAGCGGATTTTTTTTTTTTTTTCACTTGCTTTTCACTTCACTTTTTATGACGTCATCACCTTGATTTAGGAATTCGTTAAATCGGGGTTCATAATTGAGGGTTTCTACTGTATTTGGTTGTAAGAAACTTCTTGACATTTTCTACCATGATTGAACCTAGAACCTAGCGGTTATGTAAAGCAAGCACTTTAACCACAAAAGTACAGCTTAAATCCATTCATTAATTGTTAATATTATTCACAAATTAATCTACAGTAGGAACATACAGTACTATTCCATAAAACTGACCCACAATTTAATGTAGTTACCCAGCATTCACTGCAGTATTCCACCAGGAAGAGGTCTCGCTGTAGGTTGAATGCCAAGTATTTGATCCTGTGTATATCAGTGTCCACATTCAAGTATTCAACCCGCGCAAACCGAACCTATTAAATGTCTAATGGAATAAAAAGATAAAACATATCAACTGGTTTGTTAACAATAGTAACAAAGCATCAATCAATTTATTTGGAAAATGAGCGGCCATCGACTTGATGGTGCACCATTAAATTCAATGTACATATGACAAGTTTGGCTATCAACCAAATGGAATATTATTCTGATAAGGTTGCCCATAATGTTAAAACAGCCAAAAAAGAGATCCCAACAGGGGTGTCCCAAAGATGAGGGTTCTACAGAATATGAGGACTTTAAATAGGTAAGAATTAAATCATAGATTCATTGGTATTGATGTTGTAATGCTCTTTCTTATCCGAGCCTCGATCGCAGTGGGCAAGGCAACAGTGGTATTCCGTTGACTTTCAATAAGTTGCTAAACAGATGAAATAAAAGAACAAGTATGGTATCACAAACGTCGAATTCTCTATGAGAGCCAACAGACTATTTTATTAATGATTATACTCACAGATGAAGTAACCAGTACACTACAATTCAGTATTTCCGAGAAGTAGGTCCATTAATTTCTAGAACTAGACCGTGGGTTGAGGATCGAAAACGTTCAATTCTGTGACCCACCAATCCG
>NW_022718033.1:10174-15164 GCF_011630105.1 Anneissia japonica | reverse complement strand
CATGCCGACGTTGGTACGAGTAGGTTAGTCTACAAACGTCGCCTAAAGTAATTGATTTTACCCGGCAGAACGAAAGAAGCAAACTCCGCTTTTCAGTTGTCTCAGGCGATTGATTTTTGACAAACAATGACCTTTCAGAGGTCAAATTGCTGTCAAGAATATGAATTGGCTGCTTCGCAGCAACTACTCACGTGAGAACAACTTGAAGATAATACACGATAGACATAGTCCATTTAACTGTCCAATAATATTAAGTGTTCAAAGATATGCAAACCATAACGAAGGAACAGCGACGTAATAGCTAATAATAGACCGTTGAGGATCGAAAACGTTCAATTCTGTGACCCACCAATCCGGGCTACCTGGCTTTTGCACAAAAATGTCAATACTATTAAATTGTAACATAATTTAATTGTCGGCAATCGTGAATTTGGGGAAACTGTAACCAAAAGTGAGAATTTATATCAAAAGTTGCTACATAAATATAGCCAATCAGAAGACAGCTAACAATGAAGTTTGGCTTAGCTGCAAGCCCCTCAGCCAATCACAAACTACCTTCTATGCCGTTTGTCCAATGTAAATAGTAAACAACACACTCCACTTGCAAGTATGGCGTTGGACAGAAGTTCTTCAAATGATAAATCTGAGCCGGTTTCAGGCATATTTTTGGGATACATGCTGTAAGAACCTAGAGTATGGTTGTGTCATTAAGCGTAAACAGCTTAAAGAAATTTAAGGATGTGCAACTCTGTGGAAAACAACAAATACGAGTCCTCAGTAAGGCCTATTAAGTTTCCGTGGAAGCTGATGAATAGCCTACATATCTAACGAAGGGGATCTCAGGGATGGTGGTGCAAGTAGTAGTAGTCAAAATTGCACCGAATCTGTTTAAAGGTACGTGTGTGGTTACATGGTATGGTATGTTTTACTTAATTGAGAAGCACTAAGCGTCTCTCTATCACACCACACACACAGACAGGAAGCCCTGCCTTTTCCTCAAACTGGGGTCGACAGCAAAATAACCACAGAGTATTGTGAATCAAATACGATGATGTTATATTGTAATAAGCATATTGAGACAATAATGTTGGCAATGAATCGACCCAGCATAAACAACTGAACATGAAGATAAATCAAGAATAGCCATCCACAATTATATAGCAACTATTTACTACTGTCTACCAAGAACAATTACTACACAAATTGAATCAATTCAGTTTTTTGGGGTGGGGGATGTGCCCTTCAGTGACTGTGCTTAGACTAAGTAATTCAGGCTTAATTTGATGTCCAATTAAACATCACCACCTGCATTTAATATTGTATTATACTGATACTACTTATTTTTCTTTTCTTTTATTTTTTTGGAAAACAACATTTGATCATTAAAACCATCACAGTAGCATTGATAAGCTCTTTGAATTAGTTTGTGTAATTAATTTTCACAGACCACAGAATCAAGTGGATGGAAGTTGATGAACCACAGCCAAAGCAATTGCTCATTCTGCATCACCTGAAAGCTGAAGTCAAGAATTAGAAGTGCTTCCTGGTCGAAGTCATGTTCTCCCATGTATTTTTTTTGTAAAAAAGACAATAATATATTAAGTACTTTTAATAGAGCAAAAACCATTGAGAAATTAGTAAGATGTGAAACATTGAGTGGTGGAATTACTTGAGGCTGCTTGCAAATTAGGATGAAGCCTTGTCACTACATGAGGGATAAGGATCTGGTGGCAATTCAGGCCATATTATAGGCCATGAATAGAAACATGAATCAATTGAAAGTACTGTAGTCCTATCAGATTGGAACTGTATACTGTTTGTATGAATGCCTGTCTCTTATACACATCTAGATGTGTATAAGAGACAGAAGAAATACAATACACATTCAGTACAGCACGGTCGACTTTGGCTTAAAAAACTATGGTATGACAGTCGACAGAAGACGGGAAATGCAATTTACTACCTCTAAAATCTTACAACTATTACCAATGTATTTTATTTAAAGGCTGGTATACTTATATCATATTGAAATATTCCACTAAAACCGAAGAACTTTCGTCCAAATTGCTACACATTGTCACTTTCCTCGCGACATTATTTACATTAGTTACCGAGTTTACAAAAACGTTTGTGATTGGCTAATAGCGTCTCATCAATGCTTACAGGTATGGTAAGTGTGCTGTGATTGGGTACTGCTTTCGTGAACGACATTATTTTTTCGAAGATAAATTCTCATTTTTGGCTACAGTTTCCCCAAATTTACGATTGCCGACAATTATATTATGTTTCAATAAAATAGTATTGACATTTATGTGCGAATGCCAAGTAGCGCGGATCGGTGGGTCACAGAATTCGTAAACTAAGCCGATTTTGGAGCCTCAACCCACGGTCTAAACGTCCTCATTCCTAAAGATAGAGATATCAAGTGCAGTACTGTACTCTTACCCTAACTAGTTGCCCTACATGTATAGCACACATATCTCTCACCTCTTCTCGTGGAAGGATTACAAGTAGATAGAGGGAGAGAAGGCCGCCTTGGGAGCAGCATTAGCACTGGCAGCCAAGGGAGAAGGCCAGGATTTATTTCCAGACTAACACTTATATACGGACACCATCAGCCAGTCAGACTGACGGACCAGGAATTACTAAGTACCAGCAATCACTATTAGTATTTCAGGGCTGTCCCATCATTTTAGCATGTACTGTATTGCCAAAAAAAGCTGTTACAACAGAGGGGGTAATAATAATTAAAATAATAATAATAATAATATGCTGTTTTTTATATAGTGCTCTATACTGTACACCAAAGTCTCAGAGCGATTTTCCACATTATTACCCGAGTCATTAGAACGATGCCTATGGAAAAAATTCCATAGTTTGCTGCATGAAATATATATCAGCGCATTTTGCACTCGAACGTCCTTAGGCGAGACTTTGTTTATACCTTGTTTAGTGAACCTGCCAACTGCAAATATTGATGATTTCAGATTAAAATTTTATTTTATTTTTGGCCAATTAGCGCACCCGCTGCCACTAAAAATGGAAATTTTATAAAAAAAATAAAAGTTTTTTATAAATTTCCTTACGCCCTCCGCTGCATTGATATCTCCACAGATAAGATATGTATATTTCTACCTAATTATATAAATTTGAAACATTTAACCATCCCATTTTACATTCACGAATAAAATTTTATATTTATTTTTCCCCCGTCTGGATATCATTGGCAAAACTATTTGCTAAATAAGGAAACAAAATTTTACTTTTATTTTTATTCCGCCCTCCTCCGATGATCTTTAAAAAAAATAAGTGCTAAACAAGGAATAAATAGTCTCGACTATAGGTACCTACTTTTACTCCTGGGTGGAGAGAAGCAATGCAGAGATAAAGTGCCTTGCTCAAGGAATTTGTAATTTTGTTATATTTTGACACCTCTCTAGCCATTCTTTTCAAATTGTGGACATTTTGGAAGCAATAACAGGGATGATTCCCCATGATGTTGGAAAATATAGTTTACTACACTAATAATTAATATTTTGATTTTGATTAAAAGATGCATTCTTTTCAAAATGGGAATGGATTTCAAACCCCAGACACAGTCGCTTTATATGAAGTTTTTGAGAAAGCACATCGTTTATGACAAATTTTGAAGTCTCATCATCTCACTGATTCAGAATCAATATTTTGATCTCTTAGCAGTCCGGCGGATCCAGGAATTCCAACTGGTTGCCCAGACAGACTTTTTACAATTGGAGGGATATGGAGGGACTACACCAACTCAGCCCCCTCCTTGATCAAGGCTGAGGTAAGAAAATTATTATTATGGCACCTCTAAATGACCTGGAGACTTATATTTTAATTAAAATTTTTCTTTTTTTTCCATTTTTTGTTATAATTTGAAAAGTTTAATAGATGGTCTGGCCACCCTTGAATTCACCACTGTTTATAATAAATACAACTACAGCAGAACCCTTCCTTTGGGACACCCAAGGGGACATTTTTTCGGCCACGAAATTAGGGAAGTAAATCTTTTACCCTACGGCCAACCCTTATTCAGGGAACACCACTATTAAGAGGACACTTCTTTAGGTCTTGCAGGTGTCGCTTTAATAGGGGTTCTACTGTACACAAAAACAATTAGGTTTTCAAAAATAAACAGTAAAGAAATAAAATACATGCACTGACCCTTTCCCAATATGTCCTTCTACCTGAATCATTTTCATTGTTACAATTTTTTTTTTATTTTTTTTTTTTTTTTGCTGCTGAAATGAAAGAAATAATTCAAATATGTTTCACCACAATGTGACAATGTAAACATGTTGCCTTTTAAAGTTAGCTGATTTTGCTGTTTCCTGCAAAAACAAAAACAAAAACAAACCTATGTGTACAACCTGCAAACCATCTTTGGCTAGAAAACATCCCAACACCAATTTCATTTCATTTCCTTAGGCACGCCAAGATGACAATAAGTGAACCTAATCACTGTCCTACGTGGCATATCCATTTAACAACAGGGAACTTAATGGACCAGTACACCAGGGTAACCCCCTACTCTTAACGAATGATGTACTGGGTTTTCTAAAGTGTACACAAGCCAAATGCGTACACTTAGGCTTACGGTTTAAAGTCCTTATCCGAGAAGATTTGTTCCACCATCGGAACCACTGGCGAGGGGGCCATTCAAACAGCGCCGATATTACAGCTGAAGGTTACGGTACCCCTGACTTAACCGCTCAGCCAATCAATTCGCCAATCATTTTTAATATGAAAACTGAGCATAAAGTTGTATGAAATTAGTGCATGAACATTTTTGGAAGCAAACCCAAACATCAAAGTTTGGGTGCGGCCAAAAGTGTTAAATAAAAAAATTCACTTTGCCCCATGACCCATTTTTTTGCCAGCACCTTACCCTAGGATCACTTGATTAATCCGTCTGCATACATATGAATATTAGATGAGGTTGTAAGATTAAATGAAGTCATAGCTGATG
>NW_022718033.1:7909-9898 GCF_011630105.1 Anneissia japonica | reverse complement strand
AATATAAAAATATCTATGACACAAGCTCATAGCCAGAGGGGTTCGTTGGGTTTGAACGAACCCCACTTTTCATGAAGTGCCCTTTCAACAAAGGCTGGCTATACTACACCTTGGGCATAGCCTAGAGCCTATCATCATTAAAAACAAGTCCTACTACTACCCAATTGTTAGGTCTACCCAGTAACATAAAAAATAAATAAAAATAGTGCATTTTCAACTGTTACAACATTATCATAATAATCAGTACAACCGTGTATGCCTACCCACCCAATATAGGGACAGGGCAGAGCAGCAGCAGAGCGTATCGCTGATCGTCCCGATATGACTGTTGCAGACCTGCCAACTCACCCGATCCTGTCGGGTGTCACCCGATCTCCAGTTCTCCCGATCGAATGTAATTTTCACCTGATTTCACAGGCCACCCCATCTCCCCCAAAATACTCCGATTTATTCATAATTTGATTGATTTGATCGTTATTTTTCAATGTATTCGCCGCCTGCTCGCTTCACGGTGCATAAACAAGCAGCCATTTTCAATTCCAATGTCGCCATAACAGCCAATGATTTGTAGTAACGTGACATTTTTTTGGTATCTTGCATCATCTTTTGGTTAATTATGGAAACCTCCAGATTTTTTGGTAAATCTCCTGATTTGTTTAAGATTCTTAAAAAAATCTCCTGATTTTCATGACCCAAGGGTTGGCAGGTCTGCCGTTGGCCACCGGCATGCTAGAGAGAGCTAGAGTGAAAAAAATAAAAATTAAAAATACTGTAATATAATCAGAGTTCCCTGGATTTCACACAAACAATCCCCGCCACCCGACACCCTGCGATTTGTTTCTGCTTTGCCGACGCTGTGCCTGTATACAGTATATATAATACACTACAACCAACCATACAAACCATACTAGAAATCATATTATATTATATTACTATGGATGCAATATTTTATTCTGCAGTATGACCATTCAGGCCCCGAAACCTTGACTCAGAAATACCGGGATGGTGTCCGGCGGGGGATAGTTTCACCTGTATATATATAATAATAATCGGGATAATAATACACTACAACCAACCATACAAATTTGTCTTGGTTCTTTTTATGTTACTGATTTGTCTTTGAGTGAGTACAGTATGATACAACTTCCAAAGCGCTATAAGCCATACAGTACTTCTTATTTCTTAAAAAGAATAAAAAATAACTTGAAAAAATAAACCATAACTGGTTTCTTTGGAGTTTGTATTATGCTACTGTAGGCTCTTGTTAAATTACCAGTACTGTAGCACTAAAAGTAGTAGTTGTTTTTTTGTTTTGTTTTTTATCTTTGCCTAACTCAAATTACTCTAATATATACATTTTGTTAATGTATAGCCTCTGAAATCAATTAAATAACACCTGTAAATGTCTAGAATGCTGGAGCTTCGGGGGCTTCACCCCCTTTCCCCCAGGCAATGGTGCTTGCTTCACTCGCAAGTGTCCTGTCAGTATCAAAAAGAACCCCCCTTTCAAAATCCTGGCTGGGCTTGTATTAGACTGAAATGGATCACACATTTCATTTAAGTTCGTCCAATTTTAAAATCATGTACAACAAAAACCAAAACAAAACACCCCTGACAGAGACAGGATTAAACAAAAGCAATTGCTGCACAAATTTTCTCTGCCCCAAGGGGGACACTTAATTAACAAACAATAATAAATATATACAGTACTGGCCAGAATTACCACAAAAATCACAAAGCATTTTACCCGTTGCCGTTGCATTGCGTTTGCGTTGAAATGAACGTTGAAAGTTCGTTGTTTATTTAACGAAACCGTGTCCGCGTGTGACTAAACGTGCCTGAAAACGGCAAACAGCAACACATTTATGGGGTGCCATACGCAGCAAAAGTCCATGTTAAAATCAAAATGTAATTGCAAAATTCAATGTCTGATTTATCAAAACGTAGGCGTAAATTTCTCAAAATGTAGATCTAGTTTCCCAAAATGAA
>NW_022718033.1:2245-6038 GCF_011630105.1 Anneissia japonica | reverse complement strand
GATGCTGAGAAATGCACTTACGTGCATTACGAGACTTCTATTGATGAATGAATACACACTGAATTAATAGATTTCCCTCATTTTAGCATGGACAATTAATAATTGCGATGATGAAGATGATGATGATGATAATGTGATGATGATGATAAGGAGAAGAAGGTATTGTAGCAGGTGACGACAGGCTCCTGTGCAAGGTTAATTAACAGGCCCTTTGATATGAGTGTCAACCGAGGGTCGTATCCCGAGTTCGTCATCACATTTTCAATGCACACAATCATTATTACAGTAATTATCTATAGGTTATATAATCAGTACATTCTCGACTGTCATGAAAATATACATCTAAAAAATTACGTTATAGGCATGCTCGGAAGCGGAAATTTTAACCTAAAAGTTTGATATAGGCCCTATGTTTCATGTTGTTTGTCGAATGGTCTTTAGTGATATTATATTCTAATATGACCACAACATAAGGAAGAACACTTTGTCACCTACAAAGTTCAGACCCGTATACATTTATATTTCCTTAGGCCTAAATCATAAGGAAGTCCGCTCTATATCCAAATTTCAGGAAATTATACGTTTTATGCATGCACCGACGTGGGAATTTTTTTTATGTTGTTTACTGAATGGTCTTCTTTAAAAATATAACAGTCTAATATGACCACAACACAAGGAAGTTCATTCGTTAAATGTTTAGTAGATATTACAGAGAATTATGATTGTTTATCAAAATCATTATATAAAGGGTCGATGGCCTGCGGATTTTAGCACGAGAACGCGTAGGCGTTACTCCATGCTGAGCATCCATGGATAGCTGTTCTATAGCTGGGTACTACATTCCGGCTAAAAAAAACTCTGTCTTTAGGTCTCCGCCTTTTGGCCTTTTTACATCCTGATTGATGCGTCGGGGATAATAGCGTTGTGTTCGTTGACAATCAATAGAAAATTCAAAATTAGTGAGTGGTAAAATAATCGAGCTCTCCTTTCGCCCTCTGCTGGATCTGTCACTGAACTCATGGGTACACTTCCTTTTTACCTTCTTTCTTTCTTCCCTTTAACTCTTCTAAATTTTTTTTTCGGCGTGACTGACAGGGGTGGGCGGAACAGGCCCCCGTGGCCCCCGCTGGATCCGCGCCTGAACCTACCTAGACATATAGGTTGGCAAATCAGACAAACTATGCTTAGCCCAAATAGCCTTCAATTAAATAAAATTATACAAACTGTTTTTGGTTCAATTATGTACGAAAGTGCGTTCTATTGTTGAAATATAATAATTTATTGCTTATGTCTTTGATTTTTTTTCTCTATATAATGGCCTAAAGAATGAGATAAAATTACCTGATCTTTTTCAAGAGGAGAAAACCTTGAATTTTGAAGAACTTAAAGGTATTAAAAACTCCTCAGAAGTCGGGAAAGCTTATTTCCGGCCATCTAGGAATCCAAATTTTCCGGGGGAAGTTCCCATGACCACTTTTAATGTTGGGGGTTTTTTTTTAGACATTTTAAACCACCCTCTTTCATATCCTGGATCCGCCCCTGGCTAGAGTGCATTTCCCTTGTATTTCGAAATTGTTTATAAGTACACAATGCTTTAACCAACACATCGTTAATCAGGGATGCAAGATGACGCTGTGTATAAACAATTGATAAATTTAACATTTACTCGTGAATTGCTGGTACAAAAACGTAGGTTATCATTTCCAAATCGTTATTTTTGTACTTTTTGAAAAGCGTACACACACTTTCAACCCCCTCCCCCCAGCGTACGTTTTGTACGCGCGTGAAAATGATGAAAATAATGGATGACCCCTTAAGGATTTTTACGCTTAAAAAAATAAATAAAATAAAAAATAAATAAATAAAGTTAACTTAAAACACAAACAACACGATAGGATATAAAGTTTGAGAGAATAATTGGTATACTGTACTGTATTTCTGAAGTGCCATTCGTTTTGGGTTGCTACAATCAGGAGTTACAATCGATCAAACAAAGGAAAAACACTATCTATTTCCTTACATTCCAAAAAGGAGGATTTTGGATGCTATTTAAAATTTGCTGGAGATTGAAAAATTAATCTGATTTTGTGATCAATCTGCAAAACAGATTGATCACAAAATCAGAAGCATGATCTCAAACATCAGAACCCAGCTTTTATTGTTTAAAACTGTCGGGCCCCATTGAATGAAACTACGGTATTATAGTTTATATTATATTTTGTTTAAACAATGTCGGGGTGGGGGAGGGGGAGGCCCTCGCACTTGGGGCCCCGGCGTTCCCCCTCCCCTCCGTCAGCGCCCGAGACGCCACTGATGTAACAACTGCTGATTGTAGCAACCCCAAAAACGAACGGCGCTTCAGAAAATACAGTACAAGTACAGTATACCAATTATTCTCGCAAACTTCATATCCTATCGCGTTGTTTTTTATTGAAGTGTACAGTTTTTTGAATATTTTAAAATCCTTAAGTTAACTTTTTTTTTAATTTTTTTTTTTTAAATTTTCAATGAAAAATAAATGCGATCGTTAATATTGACCTTGGTACAATGTAAACCTGTAATAATGTTACTATATTATAGGCCTAGACTAGAACCAGGCCTCCTACTATAGTACAGAGGCCTAGTCCAAGACCTTGTTGCACATCCCAGCCCACATAAAGCCTAGCCTATAATGCCTAGCATAGGCAGGCCCGTAGGCAGGATTTTCGATGGGGAGGTGCGTTTTGCAACCGAAGTGGACCTTACGATGGGCGACTGTCTAGGGGTCCTCGCGAGGGTGGGGCGAATCTTCTGGAAAAAAAATATCCTATTTAGATTTTCATTCATTTAAGTATTGTCTAGGGACCTACAGTAAAAGCAGGAGAAATAGAGGGTGGGGTGAAGGGAGGAACTTGAGACAGATGGTCAATACCACCTCAGCCCCATGATTGGAGCTGAGATGAGAAAATGTATGATTATGGCACCTCAAAATGGCCGGAAATGGCACTCTCAGACAATTATGATTTTTCTTTTTTTTCTCCATTTTCTTTTATAATTTTAAGGGGCTCTTCTCCCTGAAAAAGTAATGTTATTTTGTCCTGTACATCTGCATGCCTATAGATAACATTCTTCATATTATGTAGATCAATCTGCAATCACCGGAGACGATCAATTTCTAACAAATTTCATGCCACATAATTAAAAATCAACGGTTAGATACGCTGGCAAATATATAATGCATGCAGGCATGCTATAACATTTTGTGATAATTAGGAACGATTTTGTGAAATCATAGGTTTCAAAAAGTGTACCTTTTGGAATTTGGGGGGGGGGGTGCGTCCGCACCCTCTGCACACTCCCCCTCCACCCTTGCCTACGGGACTGAACTTGTGATCGCGGTACCCTGACCATTAAAAATTAGCAGACGCACTGGGAAGCGTTGTTCACGGCATTGGACTGCAGCGAAAAATGATTCCCCCATCATTAATGGAACACGCCCACGTCACGCTTGGCTGACTAGTTTTGATTTACATTTGTGTGTCTGTGCCATAAGCAGCAAAAGTCCATGTCAAACCAGCCAAGCATGACTGTTTTGAAATACATTTTACAACAACACAAGACATGCGAAACGTAAATCAAAACTAGTCAGCCAAGCGTGACGCGGGTATGTTCCATTAATGATGGGGGAATCATTTTTCGCTGCACTCCAATGCCGTGAACGCTTCCTAGTGGGTCTACTAATTTTTAATGGTCAGGGTACCGCGAAAACAAGCCCTATGCTAGGCATTATAGGCTAGGCTCATGTGGGCTGGGA
>NW_022718033.1:0-2141 GCF_011630105.1 Anneissia japonica | reverse complement strand
GAATTTTACTATATTATAGGCCTAGACTAGGCCTCCTACTATAGTATAGAGGCCTAGTCCAAGACCTTGTTGCAAATCCCAGCCCACATAAGCCTAACCTATAATGCCAAGCATAGGGCTCGTGATCGCGGTACCCTGACCATTAAGAAGACGCACTGGGAAGCGTTATTCACGGCATTGGACTGCAGCGAAAACTGATTCCCCCATCATTAATGGAACAGGCCCACGTCATGCTTGGCTGATTAGTTTTGATTTACATTTCGCAAGTCTAGTGCCATACGCAGCAAAAGTCCATTTCTAGTGTTGTTGTCAAATGCATTTCAAACCAGCCTGGTTTTTCATTTACGTTTTGGAATAGAATTTGGAGAGGGCATTTGATCACGTCAGACCTACGTTTTGAATTTGAATTACATTTTAAAGAAATTAGAACTACATTTTGAAAAATTTGAACTACGTTTTTAAAAATTAGAACTTCATTTTGGGAAACTAGATCTACATTTTGAGAAATTTACGCCTACGTTTTGATAAATTAGACATTGAATTTTGCAATTACATTTTGATTTTAACATGGACTTTTGCTGCGTATGGCACCCCATACACATTTGCATCGTCATCCATGCCGCGTAAATGATTTATTAACATTAATATAATACCATTTCAACGATTTACAAACGCCGTCGATAGACGGATTTAATTTAAACAAAAGTGCAAGAAAGAAGTCAAGTACAGTATAGTGTCTTGATTGATGCCAAACGTGCAATCGAAAAAAATAAATATTATACAGGTAAACAGATAAAAACTGATATGTGCTACACTGTAGTTAGACGGGAGATTATATAATTTATTTATACCCATTTGCTATGTGATATTGATATTATTCTCATAATTCAGTAATTTATGTGATTCATATTATTTACAGAAAAGGTTTATCAAATTAATTAACAGTTACTGTTTCTTTTTTTTACTGATAATTTTGATCTGATATTGTTCTGGTAGTAGGAACTTTCTTCTTTTAAATAAGAATACTGATGACAAATCATGTACAAATTATTACGATTTCTTTTATTGTTTACCGTAATTTGAAGCAGAACCTGCTAAGCGATCCAATACTAATGAACTACAAAAATCACTACTTTGCCGAAGTAAGGCTAGTCATGCTAGACCGCATTTTCTTCGTCTTTTACCCACTGTCGCTCACAGCTTTTCAACATTTGCCACGAGGTTAACCTTTAACACACTTTACTGTGTTCTGATTGGCGCGCACTCTGTCCGATGCTGGATTTTTGAGGTTGACAAGATAAACTGGCATTTTGCAAAGTTTTATTTTCCATTGGGTTTTACATGTGACATTCGGTAATTTTACAATTAACGGACGTTAACTCTCTCTATATTTATTATTTATCTAACGAAATCACGTGTGTGTATTGTCATTGAGGGCATCTTTTTTAACAGTTAAAGAGGTAAAATAATTGTAAATAAAAGAAGGCTAGCCTAGGCCAGGCTAATTAATAAAAAAAATAATACAGCAGTACAAACAAGTTCCTGTCGACTCGTGGACAGCGAGACGAACCCAGCTAGCTAGGCTATCTTCAACTCGTCTCCAATCTTCACTTAATCACCTTATTTCTTTACTACAATTATGTAAGTGGCTGTTTATTTAGAAACTGTTAACGCCTGTTTATTTACTGTTCAAACTGTTAATACAACACTTTGCGTTGAATTCTTAATAAACAATTTCTAACGAGGTGAACATTTTCAGCGCCAACGACAACGCGTTGTCAACGCCGACGGCAACGCGCTCTCAACGAAAACGCAACGGGTTGAATGCGTTTAAAATTTGGGATAATTCTGGCCAGTACTGTATATAAATATATCCAAAGGTTAAAATTTACAATAAAAGGCAGATAAGAATATGAAATATAGAATTACATAATAATGAAAAGTTAAAATAGCAACTAACAACTGCCCAATCTCACTGAAGTTTAAAAATAAAAAAATTTAAACAAATTTAAATTTAAAAATACAGCAAGTCTGTGTGGATATGAGGTTTGGAGCAATCCCACCCACACAAAAATTAACAAAAAATGGCAAATAATATAGAAAAAATATGTGTAGTATATATATACAATACGTCGTAAATG
>NW_022718032.1:0-4303 GCF_011630105.1 Anneissia japonica | reverse complement strand
TGAGTAGAAATAAACTACAGTAACCGAACCCTGCAGTGTATCCTGTTTTATTAAGAATACAACACATACTACATAGACTTAGGCCTATAACAGTAAACCAATCCTTTCTAGCTAGGTCACCCAAGTCCTAGCCGCCTAGGCCTACGCCTAGGTGCAGTCTACGCTTGCTCCTACTAGTACATAGGCCTAATGTAGTAGAGAAGGCCTAGGCCTAGGCTTACTTCTAGGCCATACTAATGATTGGAAATATAAGTCATAATAAAGTCTATACCCTTCAAATAACCTACTATGTGTGTTTGCCGTTCAATTTAATCTTCATTTACTCGTCCTGTGGCCTTTTGCTCATGGATTTTGAGGATATTCTTTCACAAAATAATATTTTTATAATATGAACACAAAACTCGGCGCATGCAACGAACAAATACTCTTTTCTGATTGGACAATAGTTGTCTGCACAGAGCGGCTATAGTCAAAAGATGTCTTTCTGTGTTTTATCTTTTTATCTATTATTTTTATTTACTGTTGCTATCAAGTTATGTGTATTAGAGTATTAGATAATTATCGTGGTCCTAAAAAATAAAATCAAAATTTCTGATGAGTCGTAACTAGATTGATTGATGAGACTATTGGTCAATTTCCCACATATTTATCAACTTTTTAACGAGCAAAGACCAGAAGTATAATGCAGAAGTACAACAGAGTAGAAATTTACTTTAGTAAAGCAATAATTAAATAAATTGCTTTGGGTAGTACGTTATCATTATTCATTACAGTATTTATTTTGTTCAATATTTAAAAAATTAGTTTCATAACAGTAATTAAAAATTTTAATTTTCCTTGTTTTAAATCAAGCCGGTCGATTGAAATAAATACATGACTGTTTAATAGTAGGCCTAATTGAGATAATAGCATTGCAACATATGACCCACAAATATCCGTATACTTTTGTAAATGAGGCATAATAAATCTAATTAGGCCAAAAAAGAAAATTATTGTTGGCCACGCCCGACCGACTCAAATTTTACAAAATTCAGGGTCGATATTTTACTTTATTATTATTTTTATTACGAGCAAATAAAGCTGGAATAGCCTTGGCCATGCCATGCTAGGGGGCCAAGGCTAGCCCAATTTGCAGACCTACCCATCTTTTGAATTTTGCCAAAACGTGGTCAACACAATTTTTTCTTGGCCATTTACGAACATTTATGTTATAATCATCACCCTGATACAATGGGACTATATTAGGCCTACTTCTTACAAGCCTTTTAACTTTACTTCTTCAAAGAGCATGTGGCGGATACAGAGGATAGCAGAAAGGTACTCGCCACGAGCCAGGAATAAAACGGTACTATCGGACATCATTCAAAAACTAGTGTCAAATACTCAAATTGAAGCCCTGGGCGTCTCCTTTTTTTCTTTTCCTTTTCTTTTTTTTTAAATTTTTTTAAAGATGGGCATACAATGCAATCCTATTATCATATTATAAAAGAAATCAATCTGTATCATGGAGTGTACTTAAGTATCCCAAGCTTCTTTTTAATTTAGTTTTTTGAAATTCATGTAGAGTGTATATAGGCCTACTGTACGATCTCGAAAAGAAGCCTGTGCTATATTGAAAAGAAGCCGATGGGATGGGCTTCTTTTTGAGGCTAATTTTCCAAACTAAAGAGTGGGGGGGGGGGAAGTTCAATATTCGACATCGGCTTCATCACGAGATTAAGCCCACTGGGCATCAATTCGGAGTTCTAACGTTCATGAAATCTGTCTGCTGCCCTCTATAATTGCAGTATAGCTAAGTTCGATCATTGTTGGTTTTAAACTGGGGTTTCAGTATTTTATGATTATTTGCTTACGACATGAAAAATTCAAAGAGTCCTTTACTAAATGTAATTATTCGAGTAGTGATTTACATGGAGCTGTTTATATTTGTACATATTTAAAAAAATAACCAAGTCAGTCGCTTCAAGGTTAGTAAATTAGGGTTTGTTTTATGTTAAAATTAAAATAATAAAAACAATTCAAATGACACTGGATGCACAGATTGGAACAATGGAGTGTCTGTGGATTTACAGACTTTAACTAAGCGAATAATTCCTTATTGATTGACTGTGCTACTTTAGGATCTAAAGTAAACAGGATCGGTATAATTTATCTGTTGAGTTTCGAGAATGATAGGCCTATTTTATTTTTGCTTGTTTAAAATGTATTACTCTCTCATCAAACATGAACCATATGCACAATTAAAACAAAATCAAGACTGATGCCTAGCAGATACTTGGGCCCATGGGCATTGATCGGTGGTCGAGAGGAGGACACGACCCCCACTATTCACCACTCGTCTATAGTTAAAATCCTACTTTTTAAAGCAAGTACATTTACGTACTAATATAAAACAAATCGTAATTTATATAAACGTTAGTTTGCACAAAATAAGTGGGTTTTTGATTATGAATACAAAACAATTTTTTTGACGTAGACGTAGTGTGGAAATAAGGTTAATAGTAAATTGTTATGCTGCTGCCTTAAAACAATTAAATGACATACTTATAAAAGGCTGGAACGCCCAATTTTCAGGGGCTTCGACCCACGGAGCCGACCGAGGGTCTTAAGCGCACCCACCCACTTTCAAGCACGTATCGACGCCCTTGTAAGGACAAATACCCAGGACTGATGCCCGAACCATTGCCCAGAACTGATGCGAGGACCAATGCCCATAACCAATAGTCTGGACTCAGAACAGATGCTGAGGACTGATGCGAGGACCAATGCCCCCAAGACATACGCCGAGGAATGTCAGAACCGATGTCCTGGACCAATGCCCAGGACCAATGCTCAATACAAAAGAAGACAAAATAAAATGCAACAGGCTATATAGTACTTTGGAACACTTCCTTACAAGAGCTAATTATAAAGTATATTGTTTTATTTGCTAATACACACAGACAGAATATCTAAAAGATGGTATTGTTTTGTTTGTTAGGATAAACTAAAACTATTTATGAAGTATATTGTTAAACATTATTTATTATTCACATTTCTACAATACTATCTATTAACAAAGTAATATTTAAATTTAACCACAGAGTGGTCATAAAAGTCATGTGGTTACTGCATTTCATGTAATGTTTTAAATATCAGAAAATATTCAATTTTAATGGACCTTTGCAGTGTGTCAATAAAAAATAACATTGATCCTACACATGTCTTTATTGTATTCATTATTGTTAATCAATGTAATCTCATTAAGATGATTGCTAATCAATAAACATTGATCATACACATGTCTTTATTGTATTCATTATCGTTAATCAATGTAATCTCATTAAGATGATTGCTAATCAATAAACATTGATCCTACACATGTCTTTATTGTATTCATTATCGTTAATCAATGTAATCTCATTAAGATGATTGCTAATCAAAAAACATTGATCTTACACATGTCTTTATTGTCATTACATCATTTCCATCGTTAATAATTGTAATCTCATTAAGCTGATTAGTAATCAATAAACATAAAATCAATAAATAAAGAGCCACAAAAATTGAGACGAATAAAATCAGACCTACAAATTTCTTTTTTTAAATTAATGAAAAAGAAAACAATAAGTGCAGATAAAACACAAGAATAAAAATGTAATGTAGTGATCACAAAATAAAAGGCCAATAAATATAAATGTCCACAAAAATAAAACTTGGATAAAACAAAGAAGACAAATATTTAAACAAATTTTAGCAAATATCAAAAAGTCTCCATAATATTTTTTATGCCATAATTTTGTTAACCAATACAGAACCCCTCAAAACCTAAAGGAAGCCTTCTACATTGTCATGAAAAGGACACATACTCCGGTGTGACTACTAATAGTGGATTTAAATCAAAGAAATGTAAAGCAGATACAACCACATTTAGTATGTACTGTACCTATCAATTTTTTACTTGGGCAATGTTCCACATATTTTGAAATACTGCTGATAGTTTAAATACTGTAGACGCTTAAACCCGTATGGACATTATTAGATAATATTTTACAAATTTACAGATCTACGACTCTGACGCTGCTCGCAGGCATCTTCGTAGGAACAACAAACGTTCCCTAAGGCTTGTCATTGACATGCATTCTAGTTGTGCCCTTGGGGCTACAGGAAGGACGGCTAGCAACCACCAAGTCCATCCGGGGCCATCAGGTGATTCTAGCGGGTTTTCCAGTAACACTGGCATTCCTCCGTAGTGTTTCGAGATCCGTGAACGAAAGACGGACCTAAGGGCATTGAACCATGACGAAGCTTCACTGTATACCGA
>NW_022718031.1:254-546 GCF_011630105.1 Anneissia japonica | reverse complement strand
TGGCCGCACAAGATGTGTACACAGCTGAGCAAGCGATTGACCTGATTTTTGATTCAGACAGCGATTAAGGTGAATTTTTAGATGTGCGAGACTTAGACGTGCCTGTTAGCGATGATGACTTCAAGCGATGATGGGGCTTCAAGCAGTTCTGACGGCGGAGATAATCTTGATGAAGATGAGGCTAGGCCTAGAAATTTGAGGGTAGTCGACGCCTTTGAATGGAAAGATCGCGCTTATACAGTAGTTATGGATGGTTGGGTAAATACATTATATAACTGTGTGGAATAGGAAT
>NW_022718031.1:0-194 GCF_011630105.1 Anneissia japonica | reverse complement strand
GACGATTTATATGTAGCATTTTTCTGTAATTTCTATTATATTATATATATATATTATATTATATTATATTATGAAAAAAAATTCCCAAAAATATAAATTATACATCAAATGAAAGCTTATTCTATAAGATTTCTTTGTTTTTAGAAACATTTTTCTGTATAATTTACAGAAAGTTCCCAAAAATCCACCAGAAC
>NW_022718030.1:0-1432 GCF_011630105.1 Anneissia japonica | reverse complement strand
ACAGATAATTTCTTATAACTCAAAGCTTATAAATGAAGTTATACATCTTTAACATCACTATTTGACAAAAAACGAATTTTATGGCACAAATAATGATATCGAAATGCGAATACGCATAGGCCGAATGCAAAATGTAGGCCTACCTAACTTTCTATAATGAATTCAACACTAATTCAGTTAAAAAATTAAAATCTCATTAAGCGTCCATATTCGAACAACAGGCTGTCTTTCATTTTGCAATACAGTATACAATACTTTAGCACACCTATCCCATAATAGTATGCGTTCTGCATATTCAGTAGTCAAAATAATTAGCAAAACGGAAATGTAAGCGAGTCATAAAAATGTCCCCTAAGAATGATCCACACAAAAACATGTTATTTTTTAAGAATTGCGAATTATTTTGACACAAGTAACGACTCGATATTGATTATTATGTTAACATAGTTACCAACCGTCTCGCATCGTGCGGGACGGTCCCACATTTCAAAGTGATTTTGGATGAAAACGCATTTTGCAGAAACACATGCGTGACCATAAATTTGTCGCGCATTTAGCGCAAGTATGCGTGATGAACGAATGTATTTAAAAATTATAAGAAATTGGTTTTATTAAATACATAAAAACGGTCATGCAGTAACTTAAGTCATTAGAGAGTTTTCGTAATTATTTCCTTCGAGAATCAAATCCACCGAGAACATTTCTCTTTCCCGAGCAAAACAACCCAGCAACTACGCATTTAGTATCATCTTGGATTATGTGACTTAAGGGCCCAGCCCCCACCAGGGCCCCGCCTCTGGATGCCGGCGGGGGCCTTGGCGTGATGGCCCGTTTTTCCCCTCCCCCAGCCCGGCTGGTGTAGTCACGCATTTCAAATCGCTCAGGTTGGTAACTCTGATGTTACATGAATTGCTAATGATAATTGTGTGGTATGATTCGTATCCCGGAGCCCTCTGAGTTTAAGCACATACTTAAAACGACACGTGCTTGGCTGCAGCATATGGACTATTGTAGTGCTTACAGTGGGAGCCCATGCATTAACGATTTTAAGTGCAGATTATTAACACAATACAGAAAAAAATATGCATAAATATTCAAAACATTTTGCGTAGGCAGGCTTAGGCCTATATTGCATAACACGTTGGCAGCCATTTAAATTTATTGGTCTATCAAGACAACCCTCAGTCAAATTGTTTATAATAAATAGGGATTAAAATTAAAATAATATTGTAGGATGGGAATCCAAGGAAAAATCGACCACCCAAATTTGCAGCTAAGCACGCTCTTCTGAAGAAAAACACGCACTCATTGATAAGCAACTCGCACTCGCCGTTTATGCAAGGCTAGTGAATGATAATAACAGTCAGACTGAATGAGGGTGAAGGGGCCAGCATGAACAACATGAAGCAGCTGTTTATGTAATTCACAAAAC
>NW_022718029.1:0-605 GCF_011630105.1 Anneissia japonica | reverse complement strand
ATATTTATTTATATATTTATTTTTATATACTTATTTGTATAATATATATTTATATATATATATACTGTATTATTATTTTATATATACTGTAATTATTTATATTTTTTTTATTTATAGGCCTATATATATTTATATAATGTGTTGTATATTTATTTGTATATTTATTTATATATATATTTATTTATATATGCATTTATATACATTTTTATATATTTATGTTTATATATTTATTTATATAATTATTTAACTTTTATATATATTGTTTGTATATTTATTTGTGTATTTATTTATATATATATTAATATGTTCATATATTTATTTATATATATATATATATATTAATATGTTCATATATTTTTTATATATTTGTGTATTTATATATATATATTATTAATATGTTCATATATTTATTTATATATTTATATCATATATTTTTTATATATTTTTTATATTTAAATATATATATATATATTTATATATATTATTATACTTATTATTATATAAATAAATATATAAACAAATAAATATATAAATGCATAAATATATATATATATAAATATATATAGAAATAAATATATAAATAAATATATAAATGAATATATGAA
>NW_022718028.1:269-926 GCF_011630105.1 Anneissia japonica | reverse complement strand
GACTTCCGCCTCATTTTTACAATGCGAGAACTCTATCTTGTATTTCTAGTATCTTTGGTTTTATATGGAAGGCAAACGCCGCCAAAAATACAATTACAAACACACAACGTACTAGCACAAACACACAACGTGTTAGCACAAACACGCAACGTACTAACTCAAACACACAACGTAGGCCAACACCGCCAAAAATACATTTACAAACACACAACGTACTAACTCAAGCACACAACGTACTACGACGCAGGCCACAACCGCCAAAAATACAATTACATTCACACAACGCACTAACTCAAACATACAACGTACTAGCACCAACACACAACGTACTGCGAATCGGGACCGTCCATTTTTAAGAGAGGGGTTAACGAAAGTCCTTGGACACTCTCCAAAAGTATAGAAAAATTAGAGGCGAACCAAGCATCGCCCTCAACGTCTGAAAAAGTTTGGGCGCAATGTGTAACGTTACTGATGATATACAGGTCAGTGGTTTTGTATGACAGCAACTTTATTCTTTAAAATGTCATCATTAAGTGATGTTATCAGGCTTTTGAATCAGGCCACTGACCTACTGGCCAGTAGGTCTAGTAATGATAACAACGGTAATAATAGTTGTTCTTTTCGTATCTTATTCTTCAAAAGTAGGTAAACGTAGGC
>NW_022718028.1:0-195 GCF_011630105.1 Anneissia japonica | reverse complement strand
TCAAGTCGAAATTAATTAATAGAATTCCTTGTCTTGCAGTCTGCAAAGTTTGAAGCCAATCAGCCGAATAAAATTTGAGTTATCATGGTAACAAACTGTATAGCAAATATAGTTTTTTTGCCGACTAAATGAAGTAAACAATTGGATTTTAATTAGTATACATGATATACACGAATACCAATAGGGTTCATCTTC
>NW_022718027.1:0-787 GCF_011630105.1 Anneissia japonica | reverse complement strand
ACACAAATAGATAAATAATAATAACAGTGCTCAGATAGAAACGTAATATGTTATAATCGTATGAAGCATATCCCTTCAACGAAAAGTTACTTTTGTATGAAAAAAGTGTCTGTAACGGGATTCGATTCTTTAGACCATACAGACCCATACGGATATAGACACATATATAACACCCATGCACTCTATTTGCTACATGTGAAATACGCCAAAGCATGGAGGTATAAATTATACCTCCATGGCCAAAGTAACCCATAAAAGTCCGAAGATCTATTTCCAGGATTTCCTTCTGATAGGGAATTTGGTAGTACACCGTGAGGAATCCATCGTGAGTGTATAGCGTTCTTTACCGCGCCCATAGTCACACAGGTCGATCAACTTATAGATCAGGAAGACTGTGCGCTATTGAATATTGCATAACTTTCCTTCTGAAACATAGTGGATCAGTGATCAGTCAGCAGAATCCCAGTTTGGGCAACGAGAATCCTTTCGTTTTTTTAAACCTGACATTGACTTCTGTATTGTTCTGCACTCTTAATTGGTTACAGTTCTATTTTTTTTTATTATTAAATAAACAACCAACAGCAATGAAAACCGTCACAAACATGTCGACACTAAACATAATAAACTGTCGTAATATAAAACAATTAAATAATAATACTTAGGCCTAAATTGATTTCACAATCATAATTCAAAATTCAGGCGGTACAGTAGTCTCTCTTCTTGTATGCTGCCGCCTTCAACATGCTGAAGATTCTGCAGCTTAATGTGTGTGTCATGAAATAAACCA
>NW_022718026.1:0-836 GCF_011630105.1 Anneissia japonica | reverse complement strand
TGTGGATGGCGAGAATCGAGGACTTTACAGAATTCATGCCGCTGTTTTTGACCCTCGATTCCATGCACGACTGGCGCATATTCTTCGGTCGAGCAAATTCGAACGATTTCCCTCTCACCTTCCAGTGGCATTTCGACGGAAGTCGTTACGGTTCAGACAACCCCTACTTCGAACTTCTGATGCGCATACTGAGAAACGCGTGCGCCAGTCACAACGGCATCGACGTAGCGGAGTCCCGGTCGTCGACGTCGTTGCAGTCGATCGCCGGCATGATAGAGACCTGTTTCGATCATCTGGGAGTGGGAGGAAACGTGCAGCTGGGGTCTCGTCCCAGGTTCTCGCGGCACCCGGGCGGGCGTATCGAATGGCTGCACGCCGATCTGTTCACAGCCATCTTCTCGTTGGAGACTCTGAGAGATACGATCGAAGATCTGGCGGTCAAGGCGGAAAAACTCGTGCTGGCAACTACGACGACGACGACGACAAACGAGCGGGGATCGAACGACCCGGTTCTCGACTTCGAGCTTGCGGACACGGACGTTCGAAGTTTCGTCAACGAGGTTGTCGACGATCCGCGCAACCCGTTGAGGAACTGGTTCGTATTTTGCAGTTACGCGAAGAGCTTGGGTTCGTCAGTGATCCGTCCGCTGCGGCTTCTCACGGAGGTCGGCGAACGAAACTCGGCGTTCCCGGCCGACGCCGACGTCTTCCAACCGAGCTTGTGGAAGAGGTTGCGCTCCAACGGAACTAAGCTGCCACCGTGCGTGTCCTAGTCGACCGTGCTCCACGAGCCTGATAGGGACAAGGTGATCAACGTGTTTCCTCTCTTCTCCGGT
>NW_022718025.1:0-2216 GCF_011630105.1 Anneissia japonica | reverse complement strand
TATATTGAAAAATTATTCAGCGTCATTTAAATTACATAATAAAATCATAGAACCTGGATAGATGAATCTTCATTGTTTTTATCTTGCTCCAGTTAACTTATTACTACTGTATATTGTTATAGGAAGATTACAATTCTCATCATGGGGGTAAATGGACTGTAGAGAATTTGCGGCTATTTCTAGAGGGAACAAGGGGTAAAGAGGTAAGAAACATCAATTTCATTTCCCATTCAATGGAGGACAAGATGTAACAAGATGTAACAAGATGTGGTTCATAAGAGATGAAATTTTCCCCAATAGCTATCAAATGTATCATCGATAATAAGATTGTTGTTGTTTAATATTGAAAACCGTGTTAAACAACTAAAAATCTGTCATGTTCAGTTCCATACTTATGTAAACATTTTATCAAAACCAGTAATGTGCATTGTCACAACACCCGCATCATAAATTATAGTTTCTACATTCCAAATGCGAATGGTTTAGTCAAAAGCAGCTATAAAATCTTGGAATCAACTACCCACATCAATTAAAGCAATTTCTAGTTTTCATTTATTTAAAGTAAAGTTAAAAAACCACCTTGTCACTTGTACAATATGAGACTACTTTAAAATGTAATCATCTTGCTTGTAATAACATTCTCCTCCACATAAAGATCCTTTTTGTTGTTGTAATCCGTTTGGTGTTAAAAGGACCCCATTTGGGAATAAGTCATCCTTGACTTTATGGGTCATCCTTGGCTTTGATGTTGTTTTTTTCTTTTTTACTTTTGGTTTTAAGTCTTGTATATTTAAGTAATGCTTGATATATGTTGTTTTATGTATCTCTGTCTATTGTTTATGTTTCCAATTTAATGACTGGATTTTATTGTAATTGTTTTAATATGTAATGACCAGATTTTATTGTAATTTGATATTGGACCCTTTTTGAAATGATTTTCATGTATTTTAATTTTGTATTTTGTTGTATATAAAGCTGAATAAAATAAAATCAAATCAATGCTTCTTCATCTGTTTTCTCCACCTGGGATGCCTTGCTTAAACTGTTGTATCAAATTTCTCAACATTGTCCTATTGCTTGCCAACTTCCTAATCTTTTTAACATTATTCAGTGTTTCCAGTTTCATGCCAGAGTTCAGTAGTTTAAGATCATAATGTAATGTCACTGTTACGGTGATTCTTTTGTCTTCCTCTATAATTTTTGTGTTTGGTGTCCGTAAAATAAAATGACAAATCGCAAATTTGCTGCAGTGCATGTTGACCTACTATGCTTTTGCTACAACCTGTCTATCTGGGTTTTTGGTGAAATGCTTCAGTGGGCTCTAGGGCGGGGAATAATGCTGCAAGAGGATTTTTGTGCTTTATGGGTCTAAATAATGCTATAAATGCAGATAGGTTTGAAAATGTCTGTGTCTGGATGGGTCGACAGTGCATTAGTTGGGTTGGAGGAATTATGTGGGAAATTTAAAGAGGGGGTATCACCAGAAAAGAGTGGAGTTGGCTACAAAAGGGAGGTTTCTCCCGAACCATAAAAACCCCCCTGGATATGGGCCTGATGTGTAAGACAATGAATCCTAAATGCAGTGTAACTAGTGGTGTTTATAATGATAATAAATAATCTCAATTTAATCATGATGAGTTTGTATGTTGTTTGTGTAATCTAGGTGACAGATAAACTTTTTGATGAAATCAATTGGTGCACAGTACATTCATTGAAAGCTGTCGCGGTAAGTTCAATGTTTTAGTGTGTTTTGTATGAACCCTTTCACTGTTGCAGATATATTCACCCCCTGTATTAGGCCTTTTTTTAGGAAAAAGGTGATTTTAAAATAAATGCAAAAAAAAAAAAAATACTATAAGAGGTTATTTTGAAATTCTTTTTGCATGTTAGGGTGGAAAAGAGGTTTGCCTATTTTGTGAAAATTAAAATTTGGTATTTTTCATAATTAGGTGGTCATGTGACATCTTTGGTGGTCATGATTGGATTTTTCTTTTTTTCATAAATTCTATGAAAAAAACTACTTTTTCTCCAAGAAATTCTTATGGGATGCTGTTTTTTCACTGAAATATGATGAAGATACATAAGATAAATAAAAACATACATAATTTGAATTATTTTCATCATTTTATTAAAAAACAGACACAAATCAATGTTTGTCGGCAGAATTGTAAAAAACATGAAATTTAAAAAAAAAATCACTAACATGTTTTTTGTAA
>NW_022718024.1:0-512 GCF_011630105.1 Anneissia japonica | reverse complement strand
CTGTTTCTTTCCCACCTATGGTTGTTAATGTTGCGGTTACTCGTTTACCTCTGGCTTGCAATTCTCCTACAAAGCCTTTTCTGATGAAAGTTCCCTGAGATCCATTATCTAGCATGACATTTGCCCTTTTCCATTTCTTTCCGACTGATACTCCTACTTCAACAACTCTTAATAATGGTTGATCATAGATACCCTTTGAGCAGTTTACCAAGTTCACCGTTCCTGTATCCCTTTCAGGATGTAACAAAGGATGATGGTACTTGTCACATTGCTTATCGTTCACCCTTTTGGAGCACGGTTTTCTCCTTCTACAGTTAGATATGTTGTGATTTCTGCCGGCTACCTTTAAACAGGCATAGCATACATGATTGGTTTTCGCAAGCTCAAACCTTTCTTGTGACTTAGCATTTAGCAGTGTGCTACACTGATCCGGCCAGTGTTCATTACACTTACATACCCAGCACTTCGGTGATCTTTCTCGATCTGCATTCCAGTTCACGTTGTTTACCTGT
>NW_022718023.1:0-1317 GCF_011630105.1 Anneissia japonica | reverse complement strand
TATTTTTTCTAAAATTAACTACTGCATGCAATTATTGTTCTATACTCAAAAATCTATTAATCAACTACGCCTGAAAGACTCTTCCTACTAATAACAATAGAGACAAAGGAGTGTATTCAGATTACGTAACAGCACGCTTGGATATGTCGTGAAGGAACTTTAGTAAGAGCATGGTAAGAGATTGTGAATAAACAACTTTACCCGCCCACGTGACCGTTCGTGGACCGCAAGTTCCGATTTTTACCAGGAAGTGTATGCCGAGTAAAATCATTCACGCGTTAATTGAGCACTCGCAGAATAATGGCCCACGCTTTTTACTCGTGAAACACACGCACGATCCACGCGAGGAATGTAGAAAGTCCTCTAGTCAGTACTGTAGGGCCCCTCGTATTCTCCACCAAAGTTCCATGTGAGACAAATATGGTACCCATTGCAACTGCACATGGGTGGTATATAGGTGTCCCATATGTGAGGCCCATATTTTCTCGCCTATATGGATGGCATATTGGTTTGCCCATATGGGAGCCTGTATGGTTTAGCTGACATGGCCCAGAGAGAACAAATATGGAGGCCACACATTTCTGACTTGGCTTCTAACTCTGGTTTGAACATTGGCTGAGTCGATGACCATGAGCTAGGTGTACATTTCAACAAATTACTCCTTGTCTGAAAATAAAACTTTTCAATTGTACGTATAGTACAAAATATTTTCACTGCAATGATTAAACAAAACTGTTATTTCATTTTAACACATCAATCATTTTATTTATTTTGTAGAGAAAGCAATATTGTCAATTGCAAATACAAATAGTGGTAAAAATGAAATCAAAATTTCTTAATGTCCCTTAATAACTATACAATTCAATTTCTGCAGCTCATTATTGTGTATCAATAAGAATCGTCAATAGTTCAACCATGAATCATAGTAACAGAAGTATGAATGCCTTTTTCCCTCATACTTTTCACAAAGGTTATTAAGAAAGTATTCAATCGCCTCCCTTTTTTCACATCTAGTTGCATCGTCGCATTTCAGAATTCTGCAAACTGGCCCTGGGGAAAAAAAGAAGACATGTCTAAAAATAATAGCATTTTAGATTTACTCACTTAGATTTATCAAACAAAAAAAAAGACATGCAACACAAATAAAATTTTGAAAATTAGTGTGTGTTTCGCAAATTGATAAGGGCGCATATAAAAAAAATTGTTAGATTATCACTCCTGCCCACATTAACTATTTGGAAATATTGATGCAGTTATAAAAAAAAAACCAACCCTCATCACATTTTTTTTTAAAGGAGTATTATTCTAATAATTCTT
>NW_022718022.1:0-817 GCF_011630105.1 Anneissia japonica | reverse complement strand
TGGCCAGGGTTGAATTCGAGTCCAAGTAAGCAGCGGGTACTGCAGTGTTGATAGTAATTTTTATTTTCGTGATGGAATAGACAATAACTGGATTGCGTCAGGAGAAACATGTATAGGTGTAATTTTGCCCTACCTGACGTGGAAATATACCGAATACTCAGTACATTTGAAAACAACTGCGAAAAAAAATTTATGGTCAAACCAATAGTTTTGAATCATTTGGTATAATCATTCGTCAGAAGTGGTTGGCGCATCGGTTGTGGCTTAGATTCCCAACCTTGAGGTGGGGGTTCGAAACTCTCGCTATGCAAGTCGCTTGTGTCTTTTGCCATGGTTAATGGTCAAAATTGACAAGATTTTATTTATACGAAGTAACACATGCACTTGGCATCCAATGCCCAGTTTAAGGATGGAAAATATTCTGGTTTGAGGTTAAGTTTATTTGAATGATTTTCTTTTTCTTGTTTTGTGAATACTGTAGTGTGTCCCCTTAATAGGGGTGTTTCCTGTAGCGTTGAAAGATATATTTCCCCTCGTTTCACAGAAATGTGTCCGCTTAATAGGGGTGTCCCCTGAATAGGGGTGTCCAAAAGAAAGGGTTCTATTGTAATTTACATTGCCTAACGTTCAAGAATATCGTACTTAACATATCGACTATTTTAATGCAGATACCTATAAACACATTGTGTATAATATTTATTACCTAATATCAACAGAATTACAAACAAAAGTTTATTAATTATACCATGACTTAAATGTCAAATTATATTATGAAATATTTGACGTATTTAATGCCATCTGTGTTCTTAATATCAAA
>NW_022718021.1:0-1063 GCF_011630105.1 Anneissia japonica | reverse complement strand
ATACACGCTTCCAATTTTAACAACGTTCAGTACATTGTTTTTAGAATAAATTTAGCCTCTGATAACCGTAGCACCCATAAAATCGATCTAGTGGTTTTTGAGATGGTTACGAAATGTATAAACAATTGCGTTTTTACTCGGTATTGGTCCGGAAAATACGTACCGCACTTAGAAAAGTGAACAGACAAAATTCATGAGTCATGCGTAATTGTTATTCTTTCTATTCGCTTTTAAAAGTGGGAATTTAATTATAGAAGATTGGTGAAAGTGGGGGAGGGGGACAATCGATATGATGTCCCCTACTATGAAAAGTGGGGGGGGGGGGCGCGTCCCCCTGCCCCCCACCGATCGACGCCCATGCCCGCAAAATATCTCCCGCCTCCAATGACTCCACTCAAATAGGACATTTTCAAATCCAAGAATTTACGCTCAGGTCCGGGTAGCTAAAAACCAATTATACCACCAAATTGTATCAGTTAGCGTACCCACTATCTACTAAGGATAAACTTCACCTTTACCCATGCAATAATCCCCATACTAATACTCGAGAAACTATTGAATTAAAACAATAATAATAATAATAATAATAATAATAATAATAATAAAACAACTTATTTATAAAAGTTCATAATAAAGATAATAACGATATAAGTTCATAATAAATATAATAACGATAATTCTCACCAGCATCCCGGTATAGATTAACCAACTTCCAAACGTCAATATTCAATGTGATTGGTTCGATCAGATCTCCGATCACCTCAGTTTGGAACTCCATTTCAATATTACCAGGAATATGTATTGGGTCAGGCAGTTTGAATTCCTTCACTTGGATACCTTTCGAAATGGGTCCAGATTGCCCTAAAAAAGAAAAGAAAACCCATTGCATGTTATGATTTACCGGTACCTTTAAATAATAAACACCTCTATTAATTGTGTATATAGCATAATGTAGGCCTATATGTATGTATGTGTTTGTGTATGTATGTATGCGTGTATGTATATATGTGTGTATGTGTGTATGTATGTATGTATATATATATATACATATTTATATATAATA
>NW_022718020.1:0-860 GCF_011630105.1 Anneissia japonica | reverse complement strand
ATGTATTAAAATAGAAACCAGACTACCTGTTTATTTTTCAGTTTTTGTATTTTATTTTTATTTTATTGGTGGCCACATCTTAAAGTTTTTCTTAAACTTATTGTGGTCTCCATCCACATAGATTTTTTGAATATGTTTGATCATGTATATGTTTGTTTTTGTTCATTATGTGGAAAATAAATAAATCAATCAAAACTTCATAATAATAGGTCAAATATATTGACTTTGATGTCATATTGTTTAGAAGTTGTGATTTTATCAGAAATTAACAATAAATTGTATTTCCATCAATCAGCAGCATTTACTCAGTGATTGGGTTTTTACAACAATCACCACCCTTGCAATTACAGTACTTGCAACACTTTATTCTAGCTCTTCTACAGGGACACAAATTCTTGCGAGCACATTTGCCCCATGTGCATGGATCTGGCAGGCCATCATGTTTTGAGATCACAAAATCAGGGACTAATAAACTGCCACTCCTTACAAAACTAAAATTCTAAGCATTTGATGTGGCATCTCTAAATGGGGCTTGAACCCACAGCGCTGTTGGTAGTAGCTTCTATAGATATGTTTTCTTGCATTAGTTAAGGTATAAGCTGTTCTCTCTAAGTCCATCTTGAGGGTATTGCTATCAAATGAAACAAGGCGCAGATGTTTCCATGTCTGTTTATGGTTTAAGGCACTTGGCCAAAAAAGTTTCTGTCATCTGTACTGCATCTTCAGGATATTTCCCGAATGATTAAAATCGTAACGGTACTGGATTTGGTCTACAGGAGTTCGTGTTTCGTACATGTCATTCCAGTCATAGAAAAAGCCTTTAAGTTGGAGAAAGCGTACCTGTCGTTAGCCATAGTAGC
>NW_022718019.1:800-1013 GCF_011630105.1 Anneissia japonica | reverse complement strand
CAGAATATTCTGTCTCTGCGTTCGTTTTCGACGCATGGCCGCTGCTAACTTTCGTCTGGAGTTGAAGAATTCATTACTTTTCTGTAGAATCGTTGACGATGTCTTTTCGTACGACTTCACTGTTCTGTAAAACGGGTCGTCATCCCTTCTGTGAAGTATGCAACGTCGTGCAATCAGCGTTGGAAAGTCGTGTTCGGCGACGGTGTGTTGTAC
>NW_022718019.1:461-772 GCF_011630105.1 Anneissia japonica | reverse complement strand
AATCGAACGTTTAGCAATTCGAAACCCGAACTTAATGCAAGTGATCAAAAAAGAGAAAAAAAATGACGATGAGTAAGGAAAAATAATTACTCACTTCATCGGTTGCCATTCTAGGTCCCAGTATTCCTCCGGCTCTTGATATTCCCCGTAAGTCGGGAGGGCGAGACTTCCGTGTCTCGTCGGCGAACTTGAAGGTTGGACGTATAGCTGCCTCATCGAACATATTTCCTCGTGTTCGGCCATCTTGCTGATCTCCACGCCGGTAAGACACCCCAAACGGCAAAGTTCTATTTCTTCGTCTCCATCGTATC
>NW_022718019.1:0-445 GCF_011630105.1 Anneissia japonica | reverse complement strand
TGGCGATGAAATCGGGACCACTTGACCCGGTGGTCTCGGAAGAAGGGGCACGTGACAAATCCTTCGCTGTCCATCTTGCATCGAATGAGTAGAGTTCGTTGAAGTGTCGAGATCTCGACTCAAGTTCTCTTTTATGCTTCGATCGGGGGACCATGACGTCATCCTATCATAATAATACTTTATTCAGGAACCGATGACGTCGGCGCATGATGACGATCGCCCCAGTACGCATGACGTCGTACACGGCGCCCCCTTAGTCAGGAACGGATGACGAAATCAGGTACCCATGACGTCAGCGCAGTACACCTTATTTAAGTTACACCGAGGGAAATTAAACCATTCAAATTCGTTTCGTAGAAGATGATCGAGATGTACTCTTTGTACAACGATAACACGATCGAACGCCAGCTTTCAAACCGCCGCAGGAACAACCGCCGAAGAACGA
>NW_022718018.1:0-1047 GCF_011630105.1 Anneissia japonica | reverse complement strand
GTCGATGCCAGAGTTATAACCTTTGATGTCCCGAGATGTGCGTCCTTTTGTTGAATTACCTTGGTAGTAGACTGGCCTCGTAGTCAAAACGAAACATGCCTAACACAAGCGCGCGTAGTACATCTACCAAGCAACAGGCAACTGTGTTACGCATTTGAGCGTGAACACTTCGCAACATAGTAACATACAATGTTTTCTGTTTTTCATCCATTCGATGATGCGAAGTTTATGCAGCGACTGAGCTTAATATACATTTAATAATATTATGGGTGTTTTATTTCAAACATCTTTAATGAGCACACTGGCAGAAAAAGGTACGGTAATGTTTTCTGAATTATTATGTGTATCATCTGTTGATATCTTAACAACTTGTGTCTACTTGGTATTGTTTGGTTCCTCGTGTCGCTTTGTTTTTTGTTTTGTTTTGTTTAATTTTTTTTTCGTTGTCTTAACTTGTAGTTTAGTTTAGTTTAGTTTTGTCTTTATTAACGTCACACTCTTATAATACAATAAGACCAGCCAATACTGGCTTATGAGTGACACATCTTTAAAAATACATGAAAAAAGCTTCAAGGGCTCATAACTAGTTTTTTTTTTTCTTTTCCTTTTTCACTTTTTTTTCCTTTTTTTTTTGTTTTTGTGTACTACCACGCAACATGAAAGAAAGGAAAAAGTCTACAAATAGAACATATAATAAAAAAAAAAACAAAAAAAAAAACACACAAATCTCAACATTAGTGATTAAACAAAATAGACTGCCGTAATGAAAGAATCTGATTGGCGAATTTTGCAACCATATAACAGTGATTGCCATCACTCATCAAGTATGTAAATTTTTCAATATTACTTAGGTTAGAGAAGGATGGATTAAATTTAGCAAGATCATTAAACAGTTGGGTTCTGAAAGAAGTGTATACTGAACATTCAATAAAACAGTGCAATTCATTTTCAATATAATCCAGATTACACAGATTACATTTACATAACGCCCGGTTTCTATGGCAATGGGTGCACAACCCGATCTGAAAAGGGCCAAAGCACGTCTAT
>NW_022718017.1:0-559 GCF_011630105.1 Anneissia japonica | reverse complement strand
GGGGGGGGGTTCAATAGGTGTGTACGCACTCCCGAGTAGCAGAAGGTCCACAATTGTTAGTGACAATTGAGAAAGTACTATAATAGATAGATATTCCTTACGTATATTACTTTTCACGGTAGAGGTGGCGCCAGGAGTCCGACGGGGGTTTGATGTCCTCAACTGGGTTGAGGGGTGGGAGGTGTAAGTGGGCGTGGTCAGGCGTCTTTCAAAATTTATCGGAAGCGGTCCAGGGGCGAAGCTCCCGAAACTATGACAATTAAAGGGTTTCAAAAGGTTCTTTATCCGATTTTAGAATATACTACTATGTAAAAAAAACCCCAACGGGGGAGAGGTCTCCAACGGGACTGTCTCCCTTTCCCTGCTGGCGCCAACCCCTGACTGTAGGCTGATCCCGGAACCTTTCACAAGACAAGCATATAAACAAGCTGCTGTACTTAAACTAATTAGTCTCAGGGAGTTGGTTTTGGTTGTGAGAAAAAAAATCCCGGACTCTGGGATTGAAAGGCATGCAGCTTAATCACGAAGCTATTCAACTTTACTCCAACTACGCCTATGT
>NW_022718016.1:0-523 GCF_011630105.1 Anneissia japonica | reverse complement strand
TTAAACAGACCACACTGCAGTCTGTTTAACCTTGCCTGCATATGCCGGTACCTATTTATACACCACGGTGGAGAGAGACAAATGTAGATATAGTGTCAAACCCCCGACCTCAAGGTTGGGAGTCTGAGCCACTATCATTGCGCCAACCGCTTTTACTCAGATCACGGCAGTATCATTCTTGAATGGTGTAATCCAATTATCATTACGTTATATTATATGGGGTTGAAAAAAGGGATATTATTCGAAATGTTCCACCCACAATTTTAAAAGATTGTTCATTTCATTTTATCTGTGTTTGGTTTGGTGGAACAACAATTAATGTCTCAGAGGTCCTTGTACAATGCCTGTGTACAATGATCTCAGTGAATACCTATGAACAGACAGAGACTCCAATGATCGTTGTTAAAAAATTTTCACTTAAAAATGCATATTTATATTACATTTTCACTTAAAAATGCATTTATATTTTACATTCCTTTTTGTAATTTTCTGTTTACTTTTGTGGAATGGATTTTCTTCTTTT
>NW_022718015.1:0-742 GCF_011630105.1 Anneissia japonica | reverse complement strand
ATAATGTATAAATTGAATATGCCCATAAATCATTGTCATATTATGCTGTTTTTATTATTGTAAATGAAAAAGGAATAACAAAGGCCACGACTTTATAAATTTAATTTTGGCTTTGCATTAAAATTTCTTTGGTAATTATTTCGTAAATACAGCATACATTAAATTGGGGGCGAGTTGACTACTGTATTTGGACCCGAGTTGACATGGGGCCGAGTTGACTTGGGGCCGAGTTGATATGGGACCGATTTGACTTGGGGCCGAGTTGACTTGGGGCCGAGTTGACTCTCAGTTATGGTTTTTCGACTTTTCGAGTCAGTAGTTTTTGGATGCGCATTGATATGAGTAATTTTCAGTGTGCAATCAAACAAACATTGACGTGTTACACGCCCATTGTTGTTCCATAAGGAAAATTTCTATACATATCTTTACTAAAAATCAATGTTGTCAGTGAATTTCACATACAATTTGTCAAAAATGTAGTTTGATAATCACAAGAGATTCTACCAAAATCTCGACGTTTGTCAAAATGTTATAGGCCTATTCGGACTACATTTGCTATATCCTGTATACTTACTGGGTTTTTCCTGAATCCCATCTCAGTATATTATTCGTCATTTTATATATGCAGTCCGACAATTACTGATACACCTGCATTTTGTTCACAAGTCGACGTTTCAGTAAAGGGGCGGAATTAAAACATTTATTTTTTTTAAACTCAAGTATTTGTAAGTATATATAGGCC
>NW_022718014.1:0-1295 GCF_011630105.1 Anneissia japonica | reverse complement strand
GTGGTACTGGACTAGAAAAAAATACTACAGAATCTCTTAGAATAACTCATTAGGGTTGGTGAACCATACTCCAAAATACGCAAGAATTTGTCCAAAATACGTCAAGTTCAGGGCGCCAGGCCTTTCCAATATAGGCAAGTACGTCCAAAATACGTCAACTTGAGGGCGTATTTTGTTGTCGACTCTTTTTCTTTTCTTTTTTTTTTTTTGCTTCAGTCGACATCATGAGATTAATATTTTGATGTTTTGCCAATGCATTAAAATGATGACGATTGGAGCATAGAGAAAATAGAACACACAAATTAACATCGACCTTATCGCTTATCTTTAATGTTATATACACAGTTAGTGTTCTATTATTTCTATGATATAAGCAAATCAAACGAAACGTCGAGACAAAAAAAAAACAGTTCTGAAAGAACCATCTATGTGGATTACCGCAAGCATTTAACATATTATTAATGCTGTTGACAACAATAGAAAAATCAATGACCTTAATTCAGTACGATGTATTCATAACGTACGATGACCTGACTATTTAAAAAAATGTGCACAACATAGGCCTTTCAAACAAAATCGTGCTTGCCGATATTTCAGTTGCTTTAAAATTAATATGCTTTCAAAGTGTATTTTAGTGCATCGTACCGTGGTACGAAGCATACGTAAATACCTAATGGAAAAATAACCTTGATTGTATTCAACAGTTACGAGTTTATGGCATGTTTATATATTTTTTTTGTAAAAAAAATAATCTTATTTGTAGTGTTTGGTGGCACGTAACAGGTAAATTGTAATGAATATAATCTAAAATTGCGGTCTCTAAAACCTAATATTATTTAGGTTAAAATTTAAGTAGGAATTTCTAAAGTTACATTTTTAGATCTATGCCTATTTAACGGGCCTCAATTGCCCCGGCCCCAGTGCTTTGCACTGGCTACACTGCCTATACCGACGTTTCGTAACAACCAATTACATGATTTTCTCTCCAATTCACTCCCACCAAATGCGTCATGCTCCTCTATGCATTGTCCACGCACCTCTGTATAAAAATTAGGTTCCGTATGTATTTTGACATTCAAAAAGTTGGGAAGTTTCTAAAATCAATGATGGTTTCAAAGTTTATATAGTCAGCAACCTTGCAACAATATTCGGCCGTAGAAAAACGAAATATTCTCATATATTTGATTTAGAGAAAAGTATCCAAGGTTCAGAACCCGACATTTTGCTTCACTGGACATCACTGCTTCGCTAACATTATGATGTTGCATTCTTCATCATGACTGGGAAAGATAAGA
>NW_022718013.1:0-1596 GCF_011630105.1 Anneissia japonica | reverse complement strand
TGGTTACAACTACAATTAAATAACAAACAAAAATGATGTGTAGTACATAACCTATATCAGTAAATAGCATAAATTTCAATCACCACAGGGCAATATCATAGCCAGCTATTGGGACAGCCGAACACAATTTCCTAAGTCGTCAAGAATGGGTTCACATTTTTAAAAATGGGTCCAATTTATGCAGTTTTATGCATAAATAAGTCCACTTTTTGAAAAATGGGTCCATATTTAGCCTAAAATGCGTAAATTTTAAAGAAAATGGGTCCAGATTTTTGCGTAAAATTGGTAATCTTTTAAGAAAATGGGTCCACGTTATTTTAATTTACCGTACTTGCACGAATAAGCACCCCTCTTGAATAATCGCTCCCATTTAATTTGAATAAGCACTCCCTCAATAATATCAAAAGATTTTCTTATTAGCAAGTCAATAATCCAATCAATCCTGGGACTGTGGTTTTTGGCATGATTTGAGCTGCAGAGTGGAAACATATTCTTCTTTAGGTCAATATCAAAATGAGGATATTTCTCTTGGGCAGATGAGAGCCCCGATTCCTGGACAGACAGTATATTTCCAACTTTATTCTTTTTACATATTTGTCTATGCCTAGTCCTACTCTTCTTTTTCTGACCTTTAGCACATTCTCATCTGAGTTTTCAAGAAAAAATACAATGATCCTGCCATCCTGCTAATTTCAATCAAAAATTGCCTCTTGAATTTAATAATTGTTTTAAAAAATGTATTAAGCGCCCAGGCGCTTATTCGCGTGAGTACAGTACACGTAAAGTGGGTCCTGATATTGTCCCGCGCTGTTTGAAAATCCTGGCTACGGCTTTGACACAGGGCTTTCCACTGGTATTTATCAAGGACCAATGTGTTACTATACATAGTATTCCTCTATGTCAAATAATCATGTCATTAAAGGTATCCTCAAGCTAATTTTTCACGAAAGGGCACTTTGGGTCCTTAACCAAATCAGCCACCATGGCTGTAAAATAATTCTGTGCACTATTCATATAAGAGTAAGGGATTCTCCTGGACCATAGTGTAACTGATCATGTGGTGGGCACTGCTGTTTACTTTTCAATTGCTGTTATCAATATTCACTATTAAAAAATCAAATAATGTTTCAACTGTTGGTACAATTTACATAAAATTTTCCTATAAAATATGATTTTTTTTCACCATTTCTTCTTCTGACAGATCCTGACTCATCACTTCTTCATCTGATTTTTTGAAGTTTTGTATTTTTTATATGTGCATTAAAAAATACTGAGTTTTGTAGTGTTCACCTGAATGTGATCTATTTTATAAATTAAATGTGACTTGATGCAAAACTGGCTAAGCAACTGGTTATCAGTGTCAAGAGAAAAAAAAACTTGTCTGTGGTGTGATTGCAAAAGAAACAAATTTATAATTCTAGAAAAAAGGAACTTTAACATTAATTACCTATGCTCCTCTGAATTGATAATACCTACTTCTTTGGTTAGTTTTAACTAACCCATTTTCAATTTGTTTGAACATTTTCTCAACCTTATTTAAAGGGGGGGTGCGGGGATGAGACAAGTGGCCATATATTGCTTATTTAACCTTTCCTG
>NW_022718012.1:0-539 GCF_011630105.1 Anneissia japonica | reverse complement strand
AGTCGTAGCTGGCGACAACTCGGCTGAATTCGATGTAATGTTTGAAGAACTCGGATACCAAGCCAAAGATAGCGAGTAGATGGGACCTGTTCAATGGCTGACTGAAGGCGCAGACGATCCAGGGTATCAGTGGCTAACGGATGATCAAATCATCAGTGGTGTGGAAACATCGCAGGATCACGATTCATCTGATGATGAACAAGAAGTTAGTCACCTCCCAAGAGTCAACGCATCAACAGCTTTTAACGCTGTTGATATGACTGGAAGATAAGGGGATGTGGATTATATTCACCTAATGCAAGTGAGGAAATGGCGAGATGAAGCTGCCAAACAGAGGTTCAACAATTTAAGACAGAAGTCGATGACGGATTTTTTTCCCGTATGATTTGTACTGTACAATATGGTACTGAAGATGGTGGGAAAAAAAACGCAACCCCTCAACCCCCCCCCCCAAATAAAAAAGGTAAAAAAAATTAGAAGGGATACTTTCAATTAGTATCCCTCATTTATGAATAAAGACAGAAGCGATATATCATCAC
>NW_022718011.1:2452-4380 GCF_011630105.1 Anneissia japonica | reverse complement strand
TAATAATAATAATAATAATAATAATAATAAATATTATTATTATTATTATTATTAATATTATTATTATTGTTATCATTGTTATAATAATGAGAATAATATTATTATTACTATTATTATTATTAATTATAAAATTTTGAATAATAATATTGATGTTGATGATGATGATGTTGATGATGATGATCATCATCATTATCATCATCATCATTATCATCATCATAATGATACTTTTTTAAAGATTTAATAGTGACGCATGTTATTTAAATAACCTATATCACAATAAAACCAAGAAGTAAAAAGCAAATCAAATAACGTAAAGCTCTTTGTTTACACATTCTACGAATCTTTTGCTTTTCCTATTTACGGTAGGCCTATAATGTTTATCGGTGTAAACGCAATCAATGAAGGCATAGCATGTGTAACACAAACACTCCAGTGAGCAAAAAAATTAAAAACAATTATACCAATAAAAACTGTCAACATATAATCCAAACAAACAATTTTGTGGCCAAGTAGATCTCGCTTTCCGTTTTATGCACTGTAACCATTCCACCATCTATGGATATATACTTTACTTAAATCTAAACAAATCATTTAGGCTACTCTTTAAAATATACTTTCTCTATTGTTCCTTCATTCCCTGAACAGCTCAAAACCGAAAAATATACTACAGGTATACGCACACAGTAATGAAATAAGCAGTAATAATAATAATAATAATAATAATAATAATAATAATAATAATAATAATAATAATAATAATAATAATAATAATAATAATAATAATAATAATAATAATTAGGCCTATTAATATTATTGTTATTTTGTAATGCGCAAAAAGGACTGATTAAGAAAACAACATTTTTCAACATGCGAAAAAAAAAGAAAAAAGAAAAAAAGACTGAATGCGGGCGACTTACGTTAAATTATCAGAGGAACAAGTGGACTACCAAAGAAACATTAGCTGCATGGGGGGTTAATAACTATAATTAAAGAGTATCATGCGAGGTTTATGCCGTCTGGCGATTGTCGTGGGCTCAGCGTGTCCTCGTTACTTACCGTATGTATTATATAAAGGTTCATCGATTGTCGAATCGATCGCCAGAGATTGAACATGATTGACATTTCTTCCGGTACCGTGACATCATAAAGTTAGTGGTACATTAACAGGGCACATGATGACTTAAGCTACCTCTATTTGAAAACCAACAAAGTAACATCAGGTAAACTTTTTTCCTAATCCTGTAAAAAAAAATCTCCCTGTAAGAATCTCCACGAAAATATGTCCCTCTAACTGACAGGTAGGAATTGCCTTAATTAAAAGGTGGAAATAACTTTCAATATCCATTTGTAGATGCACAGTTTCTTTTTTAGTGTGGTGAATAAATTCAAAGCCAAGTTAATAGCAACATTTTCTAACAGTTATATGTAATTTAATCATATATATTGCTGAGGAGTTCTGTCATGATGTATATAAATTACATGAGCTATATTGTAGCTAATCTAAAACTAGTATAGGTAAATTTCTGTTTGTACATTTCAAAGTTCGAACAATAAAATCTCCAAATGTCAATCAACTTGGGAATTGACAAGTACCGTTACAGTTGCAACAACTTTGTCAAAACTTTTGATGAGAAACTATAGGAGGCGTCCTACTATTAACATTTCCTAAACAAAAGTTTTGTTTTGAAAGGGAGTTAAATATTGACAAAGAAAGACAACAACAGTAGAGCGTCAAAGGGTCTACTCAAAATAAGTAAATCAATTGCAAAGCAGTTTAGTGTAACTACCGATATCCAACTTAAAAGCAGTGAATGTATTTGTATTATAAAAACTACTGTTCATGGTCAATTGATTCAAGAAGTACCTGAAATAGATGAATAAATTAGAGTGAAACACAAATGATATAATAATAATAATAATACCAATAA
>NW_022718011.1:0-1624 GCF_011630105.1 Anneissia japonica | reverse complement strand
TACTGTTCACCGTACCTGAAGGACTTCACGGCCTATTGAGCTTGTTTGTCTGACTAGTATTTTATTCCGAAGCCAACATTCTTGAACAGTCCCATTTGAATCAAGAAATTATGTGCGTTTTTTGATTGATTTGCACAAAGTTTTAGAGTCTGTACAAATAAGACATGAATATTTTTCGTTTAAATTAATTTTGAAAATTATAACTTACAGTTCCTTTTAAATGAGGCATTTAATTTTTAATTTGACTTTTTAAAAATGTTCTCCCACGTACACTATTTTTACTGTCTTCTTCTTATGGCACGCTCGTATTTGTATTAGGCCTACTATAACAATATTATTATTATTATGTTTAGGATGTGTTGTATGCCTAACATGCGGCTTTAAGGCTTTTTCAAACGGTATGTAGACCTATTCATTGAAGCGGTTGACGACAGCGGATGGTCCGGACTCTCAAAACTTATTGCCGGGGTTCAAAAATTCCCCTGTGCAGTCACCTGTGTGTTCTTGGGGAAGGCACTTTACCCACGTTTCCTCTCTCCACCCAGGAGTATAAGTGTGTAATGTACTTAGGATTTTAAGTGCAAAAATTCGGTGACTTATTTCATTTAGCAAACTACACTATGGAATTCCCCATAGGTATCGTTCCAATGACTGGGGCAAGAGCGCTTTGAGAGACCACTATATAAATACATTTATACCTCGCAGTGTGTACAGTAGTTAAACATAACCAATAGCAATTATATCTAGGAAAAGGCATGGAAGTTCAGAAGATGTAGGTTACCGAAAAGAGGTTTATCTGAATATTTACTGAACCATTACAAAAAATAGAATAACATCGTGCTGGTCCCACGTGAATGAAACCTTCAACAATTAGTAGACAAGTGTTACGGTTCTTCTTTAAACGCTCTTTTGTCCAAAGTGGCTCATCCAAGACCCCTTTGGCTCCAGTATAGTCTGTGGTTAAACTATAACAGTTAAAAAAAGACAATTAATAACAATGCAGGGCTAATAAAGCATCTACTAAACCTTGATAACATAGATCCGGTAGATTAGTGTTATGATTTTGTTTGAAGATATATATATAACACCCAACAATGATTAAGAATGATCAAAATTTACAGCCACCAATTTTCATCAATATTTATTATATATACAAACTGCGTATTATATTTAATAATACACTGCAGACCTAGCTATAATGAGTCTGTATGTACGTTCAAAACAATTTTAACGAAATAAATCATATGACGTTTAGTATTATTATTATAAGTTAACATCACAACCACCAATGTGTCTATATTAAATAAATATATATACACAGAGATATTCTACCTTGTGTTAGTTACAGTACTTGGGCCTATCTGTTTCTAAACACACATTATTAGATTAATCCAAGGTAATTGTACATTGTACACGCGTTTAAACTTACATAAAATGTGTGACGTACAGTACGTCGGGAAACATTTTACTAAATAATAATGTATAGACAAGCTATCATGTATAAATGTTAATAATGTCATGACACGTTTTAAATCCAACGCTAGTAATGCTAAGTGTATGTTTCCAATTTAAATATATAAACTCATGTCTTTTATCTGTATTTCATAAAAAAAAAAAAAAAACT
>NW_022718010.1:53156-53843 GCF_011630105.1 Anneissia japonica | reverse complement strand
TGCAATTGCATATGGGTACCATGTGAGAATCCGGTATGCCACCCATGTACAAATGCATAAGGGTATCATGTTGGCCCCATATGGGTTCTCTGAAAGATGTGGGCCCCACATGGGGCTTGGGTGCAGAATCAGGAGGGTGCCTTAAGGACTAGTCCATATCATACCCATTGGTTGGGAAATATAGGTTCCATATGGGCCCCAAATGGGTTATACCTGGGCTGTGGGTTAAACCACATGGGCCCCACATGGGGCTTGGGTGCAGAATCTGGAGGTTTCCACAAGGATAGCCCATATGTTACCCATATGGGTCTGGAAAATATAGGTCCCATATGGGAAACCCATATACCTCCCATGTAAAAATGCATGTGGGTTCCATATGGGCCCCAAATGGTTTATATCTGGGCTATGGGCTAAATCAGATGGGCCCCACATGGATCTTGGGTGCAGAATCCGGAGGTTTCCTCAAGGATAGCCCATATGTTAACCATATGGGTCGGGAAAATATAGGTCCCATATGGGAAACCCATATACCACCCATGTAAAAATGCATGTGGGTTCCGTATGGGCCCCAAATGGGTTATATCTGGGCTATGGGCTAAATCAGATGGGCCCCACATGGATCTTGGGTGCAGAATCCGGAGGTTTCCTCAAGGATAGCACATATGGTACCCATATGGGTCAGAAAAT
>NW_022718010.1:0-53069 GCF_011630105.1 Anneissia japonica | reverse complement strand
TCATATGGGTCCCACATGGAACTTGGGTGCAGAATCCGGAGGTTTCCTCAAGGATTGCACATATGGTACCCATATAGATCTGCATATGGGCACCATATGGGTCCCTTATGGGCTTGTTACCTGGGAAAGAAAGAAAGAAAGAAAGAAAGAAAGAAACTAAGAAAGGAAGGAAGGAAGGAAAGAAGAAACTGCTAAGAAACAGAACCCAATCAGCTGCTGCTGACTGGGTAAAGTAGAAACTGCTAAGAAACATAACCTAGTCAGCTGCTGCTGACACTGACTGGGTAAAGAAAGAAAGAAAGAGCTAGGAAACAGAACCCAGTCAGCATGCTGCTGACTGGGTAAAGAAAGAAAGAAAGAAACTGCTAGAAAACAGAACCCAGTCAGCATGCTGCTGACTGGGTAATAATAATAAGTGACATGATACTTATTCAGATATAAGTGGATCATGTGAAAGGTAAGTCATCTAGGCCTATTAAAAAATACTTCCAAAACTTCACTGTTACCAACTTTCAGGTGAAAATAATAATAAATACGAGGGCTTACTAACGAAGAATGTAAAAAAGCGTTTTTTAAAATGCGGCTAAACAAAAGCCCTGGAAATTTACAGTAGAATTTTGGATTGGCTCGGATTGGATTTATTCGGTGTTAACTCCAAGGATAGCTCACGAAAGTCTGGAAGAAGACTAGTTCCAGTGGGGCCCTTCTGGTGGTGATTGGGCAGTACACTGAGAGACAATCCCTACCGCACTTTTTGCGAGGAAACCGGTAACGTTGTATGTGACTCCCTTACATTGTTGTTGCTGATTTGATCTGCAATATCACTAGGTTGATTGGCTGCCGTAATCATGTCAACAACTTTCATCATAATTGGTTCAGTTTTCAGCTGTTGTAACTCTCGAATGATCATAGTGGCATCAATTAGCTGCTACAAAGATGGGCACAGACTAAATATTATGACAAATAATTAAAAAGTTAAGTGTGTCAACATGGAAAGCCAGCTTCTCCTTAGCAATTGATTTCTTTAATACGAAAACATCATCTAACAAGTAATAAACTCGTCTTAATAGTGAGATGTTGCATATAATAGACATTCTTGTTTAAAGTAAAAGTAAAGTGGGCATGGTCGAGCTTCGATTAAAAGACTTCGAAGTGGTCCTGAGAGCGAAGTCCATGAAAGGCTTATTTAATCGATTTTAGAGTCTACTAATTTGTAGAAAATACATATAACCTTTTCTTTTAACCCGACGAATTGTGCATTCCCCCCTCCCCCCGCCGCTGGCGCCACCGGTGTTTTATAGCAATGACGATATAGTCTTAGACATATTATTATTATTTAATCCAGTCGTGTATTGTCATTTCGACAATGTAGGCTTAGAAGTATAGACTTAGAAAAAAATAGACATAGGCTAGACTAGACGCATACTAGGCTTAGTTGAGGAGATGTGGTGCATTTGGACTATTTTAAAACACAGATTTGTAGTGTTTTACGATCTTTGTTAGATAGATAAGGGATATAGTGGCATATCGAGTTTGCAGGGAGTGTGGGGATGTGAGCGAGGTGTGGAAAGACACCTTCGCTTTACCCCCGCGACTAACTAAACCAATAGTACCCATTTTGTGATATAAATCATAAGAGATATACATTGCGGGAACTCTTACTACCCTGCAAACAAATCTGCATTGGTCTGTTAGGGGTAAGTGACGCTGCTACTCTAGTGACCAAGTGAACTTATTGGGGTGTTAATATGACAATTGCATAATATCGTACATAAGGCTTATACTGGGTATTTTGCATAACCTCACTAAAGCAAAATAAAATAAACGAGTAATGTTGGTGCGAAGTATTTTTTATGTCTTTGATTTGAGGTTTGTTTTGTAATTTTCATTGTTTGTATTAATAATGTTTGGTTTAACTGCAAGGAATACACCACACATTCTTGATAAATTTGTGAATAATTTATACATAATTACAAACCTTCAAGGACACCTTTCAATTCGGGGTCTCCCTCAATGACTTTCTCTCCTGGGGCTGGCATCAGGTAACATTTTAGGCTAGTAAACACTTCACCGATGTTTTTCCTTACTTCAATATTTTCTTCACTTTGGCTACCGACGTCGATTGCCTGTCGAGTGCAGAAAACAATGTAAATGTTACATGAGGTACATGTTACCCATTTAAAAAACCTTTATAACTATAATTAGCTATACTTCAAAATTGCAGTACATTACAGTGTGCATTACAATATTCTTATTCCTAATTTATGTCAAGTAAAGTGTTAACATATAATACATCAAATTAAAAAATTTTACTGTATGTACTTATTGATGTATTTATTGATTAAATTAATTCATTCATTCATTCATTCCATTCGACACAAAATCAAAATTGCCAGAGTGGTGCCGAGAATACACTCTGGGCTGAGAGCCAAATACACCCACTGAATAAAGATACATCAAATATATTAGAAACAGCATAGAGGTAAGACAATGTTAACATATTAGAATATTTACCTGTAAAAATATAAAATATTTAAAAAGTTACAAATAAAAAATTACAAAAGGGGCCACAGTATTTCATTTTGTAAAGTTATAGGTTGTTCTCTTGCCTTCACTTTTACTACTTAACTGTTAAAATACCAAAGCAAATTTTAAGAGATTAAAAGAAGTTAAACATTATAGGGGTGGTTATTGTTTCTCTATTTGCTACTACTGGAAATGGGAATCCGACGACACATTCCTGAACAAAGTAATAACCATTTAAGACTACAGGTTTTTACGTTAAGTTTTAAAAAATAATAAAAAATAACTGGTTTTTTTTTACCTAACATAGTACTGGTTATTATTATTATTATTGTTATATGTTACATTTAGATAGCAAACCATACTTAATCTTTAATCGTATCATTCTGAGTGTATACTTGAAGCTTTTAATACAGACACGGGTGTAAACAAATATAAAGTGAGACAAACCATGCACTTCTCTGATAGGTATTTCTTTCCTCCATCTTCACCAAAGGGGTACTCTCTGTGACCACGCCAATCCCGAATAAGAAACAACAGCGTCTGGAAGTAAATGTTATTTAGTGTTATAAAATAGCCTATACATAGTGCTTATTATTCTAAATAATTTTGAATTCATTATTAAGATATTGCAAATGTAGATTGTGAAAAGGATCACATTTAATATCAAATCTACATTTTCGAAAATTAATCAATACTGAAAATTACACAGCTAGAACATGTAATATTGTGCTGTTCCCAGGTATTTTTGGACAATCAAACTGGCAACAACTAGTTTTTAATCGGTCACAGTTCCAACTGGTCTTCAATCGGTCCCAGTTCGAAATTGTCTTCATTTGGTCCCAGTACCAACAGGTCTTCAGTTGGTCACATTTCCAGCAGGCCTTAATTGGGTTCAATTCCTTGTAAAATAACTATGACTTTAATCAACTCATGTATTCTTACAAAATACACAGAGTTAAAGATAGAAAAACAAAAATTCCTTTAATAAAAACATACATCATCTGATAAAAATTTTAAGCAATATTTTAATAGAAATTATCCCAATTCCTTATATTTTACTCATACCGATGAAAATGAAATTATCGGTATTGCTAACAAAATGAAATTATCAAATTCCGAAGGCATTGATAAAATAGGTAGTAAAATACTTTAAAATATTATTCTAATTTTGGCCTCCACTTTGTCATATTTTTAACCTATCTCTCCAAAGTGGTGTTGTTCCACAATTCACTAAAATAGCCAGGTTATTTCCTCTATTTAAAACTGGCGATAAGAGTGATTGAAATAATTATATCGTCCTATATCCATTCTACCAGCCATATTAAACATTCTAAAACGTATCGTCTATGATCGTCTTTTTCTCTTGAAAAAATGAAATTATTCATAAGGAACAATATGGATTTCAAACAAATCTCCAAATTTATGGCGGGTCTAAATTTAATTGACGGCGGGGACACTGCTATTGCAATATTTATTGACCTAAGAACGACTTTCAATACAGTCGATCATTCTATTCTGTTGTCTAAACTTGAACACTATGGTATCAGGGGTACAGCACTTGCCTGAATTATAAAAAATTATGTCTGTAGAAGAAGGCAATATACTGCTATTAATGACACATCGTCTGAACTTAATCTAATCGAGTATGGTGTACTTCAAGGTTCAATACTCGGACCACTTCTTCTTATTCTGTATATTAATGATAATTTTAATTCTTCTAGAATTTTAAGCATGATTTTATTCGCGGATGACACAAAATCGTTTTTTTAAATGTTGAAACTACTAACTTTATAGTTTTTAGAACTAAAAAAAAAAAAGAAGCCCTCTCAAGGTTGATAATATTTCTATTAAAATTGCTAATAAACCCATAATCCGAACAAGTGTTTCGAAGGTTTTAGGGGTTTATACTGATGAATTTATTTCATTTAAATCGCATAACAGCTACCAAATTATCTAAATGTGTTAGTCTATTTTATAAACTTCGCCACTATCTTCCTCTCTAGTCACTTCTCTCCATTTATAGATCGCTTGTTGAACCTCTCGTTAGCTACTGTAATACTATTTGGTTTAATACTTTTCCTGATTATATCGATAGATTAATCAAACTTCAGAAAAAAGCAATACGTGTCATTACGTGGTGTGAATATCGTGCACCAACCGGCTTTCTCTTCTTCACAGACATAATCTTCTTAGAATCAAAGATATTCAAAACGGTGTTTTCATGTACCGAATGATGAACAATCCTGACTTACGTCTATTAAATCTTAGAAACTTCTATGATGGTAATGTACAATACTAGAAGCATTTCGTAGACTTGCATGCACGAGTCACGGTGTTGCTGTTTCAAGGCCTCGTATTTGGAACAACATTAATAATGATTTAAAATATGCGTGTTCAATTCGCCTTTTTAAACAAATTATTGTATAAAATAAATTCACTCAGTGATTAATTATATAAAACACACTCCAGATTTTCGTTTTCTATGTTTTTATATTTCGCAATAACATACATCTCTTCTTTTTAATTTTTTATTTTGTTTACATCTTCGTATTTTATCCTAATGTGAAATATTTTAATTATTTTATTGAATGCTTTTTAATTTTAAACATATTTTATTGAACTTTAACTTTAAATAGTATTGGACACCACGTTCGTACAAGCTCTTTGAGAGTTCAGTGGCGCCCCCATAAGACTAGTGGTGCAATATAGAAATAGCCAAAGTTGGTACTTACTGTGACAGTTGTTTCTAGCGTATTGACTAAATACAATAGGTAGTACATGTGCGTATACAGGGAATACAGAGTCATAGCCATGTGACCTCTCGGGGTTATCACTACATTCCCGAAAATGGACGCCATGTGCACGAGGAAAGCCCCAACCCACCAGCTTTCAAGTTTTGAATGTTTTCAGTGGGCCCTGAGTCTCAGAATAGGGTTCAGAGCCTTAAACAACACAAACAGAAATTAAGGAAACAAAATGAAACCTAAACTATCTCTTAAATATACTGAAAGTCTTCTTTGGTGGGCACTGAGCTTAAATAATTTAATGTTAGTTTGATTCACAATTTTTAATGTCTAATTGTGCTTGATTGATATTTCAATATTTTTATATTATTTTTTTTAATATCATGTATATTAGCCTTAATCTTGGTGTGAATAAAAGAAACTATGCTAAACGAAACGAAATTTAAAAGGAATTGGAATGTATAATTTAGAGCCGATTAGAACAGCTAGCAGTTTGATTGCTTCTGGGTTAGAATAAACAAACTTCCATGATTAAAATTATGTCTTGTAGGCACGCTCGCCTATGGTTCTGGTGGTAGAACAAGTCTTCTCGGATAAGGACTATAAACCGTAGGCCCAGTGTATACAACGGCTCGTGTGCACTATAAAGAACGCAGTACATCCTTCGAGATGAGTAGGGGTTACCCCAGTTTACTGGAACAGACAGCCCCTGTGGTGGACGACGAGAGTTACTGGTACCGGGTTACCGGGTAACACAGACACGAAGGGACCCTTAGGGGCGAAGAAAGTCATTGGTCGAGTTCCTCGTCCACATTTCAAGCGCCCTGAGCATCTTACATTAGATGGATATGTGCGTTATATAAAACTACACTATTATTATTATTATTATTATTATTATTATTATTATTAAACATTGGTAGGACTGGTAAAAACATCAAACTCAAACTTCTATAGTCCTACGTAGATCTTTCAACATAACAATAAGTGATTTGGCATCCACTATAACTGTACAACGAACAATTATTTGATTTTTATTTTTGCTAACCTCGAAGGGCTTCTTTTCATCTCCTTTAATCGCAAGTCCATATCTAATAAATAATTCAAGAAACTGCAAGTCTGCCTCGTTAACATAGTCTTTCACATTATACACCTGAAACAAAATAATATACATAGTATAAAAGTACATCAACCTTTAAAAAAAATGTAAAAATTGTTTGACAACTAAATAATTAATGACAACAAATATTTTCATACCGTAAAACATTTATTTATTTAAGCTTTCTTTAACTAGTGGTATCCATTCAGTGTCTACCACTGCTTTTCAAGGAAGCCCTGGTACATAAAGTAAATATATTCAAGAAAAAGAAAATGTTTACAATCATGAAATTCAAATGTAACTAAAAATAAATAAAAAAAACAACAAGATAGCCTACAATTTAAAGACAGCAGACAAATGAAAACTACCTAACCAAAATAAAAAAGGTGCAGTCTTATAAATACAGATAAAAGCCTCTTTTAACAATATTAATAGAAAGAAAATCAAAATTGTTACAAATGTTGTGGAAAGACTGTTCTAAATGTGAGCTGCTCCGTTATGAAATTTACGCTCATCACAGTTTGAATTTGCATGTAAAACAACTAGAGTATTTGACATTTGATTCCTAGTATGGTAGTAATTGACAGAAGGGGTGAAGTTGAATTTTGAAGACAGATATTCAGGGGAATTACTATATTTACAATTAAACACTGTAAGTAAAATGTGGTTTGTCCATCGATCATTTACATTATTAAACTAAATGATCGATGGACAAACCAGATTTTAATAAGCCAATGAAGAGTAATCATCATATCATCCACTGGAGTTCTAATATCGGCTGATAATAAAATTCTTGCAAATCGATTTTGCTGCTTTGGAATCTTTGACTTAAGAGTGTTATTACAGTTTGTCTAAATTTGACTACAATAATCGAAATTATGCATTTTGAGAGCAGAATTTGGTAAATAAACTTTAACACGGCGAGTAATAACACAACGTTTTGCAATTTTTGAAGACAGATACTCAATATGACGATTCAAATTCTAACGACTGTCAAAAACAATACCAAGATATTTAAATTGATCAACGTTTTCACTAACATGGTTATCATACATTAATGTGACATTGCTAAATCTATCAAGCTTTTATATGTATTCCGAAAAGCATAAACTTAATATTTAATGTTTAACATATTGTTATAAAACCATTTTTAATATTTAAGTTAGTGTCTAAATCTTTTTGGAGAGAAACAAGATCAAGTGAACAAAAAAGCAAAGTAGTATCATCTGCATACAAAACAGTTTTACAGGTTACACATTGAGGAAGGCTATTTACATAAATAATTAATAACAAAGAGCCAAAAATGAGCCCTGTGGTACATCTATATCAATTGACTTAAAACGAGAAAGTCTACTTCTTATCTTAACTGCTTGTTTTCTATCTCTTAAGTAGGAAGTAAACCAAGACAGTTCATTGTTACTGATGCCTTGCTCCTCTAGTTTAATAAGAAGTTGATTATTATCAACGGTATCAAAAACTTTCTTAAGATCAAGGATCAAGGCAGCAGAGACATATCCTTCATCCATACTATTTAAAATCTTGAACATCTAAAAGTGTGGTAATCTTGTGTTGTACCATGTATTACAATATTGAGCAAATAGGTGTGGATATGAAGAATATGAAGAGTAATCTGATATAAGTTTACTGAAAAGATATCCAAAACTTAATAAATACGCACCTTCACATCCAAAGAAAACAAGAAAAGACACAAGATTTTCAGAAACAATAAAAAGAATAATATTCTTTTCTTAATTAATATATTATATTCAAAAGAAATTCCAAATAGTCAGTGTCAGAGGTTGAGAAAAACATGAGAATAGCTAGGAACGACAGTGAGTTATCTAAACCATCAGAATACCTAAGCAAAAGATATAAAGCTATTATAGAAGTGTCAAGACACAGTAGTACACTGAAGGCTACAAAACTGTTGACGAGTCAAATGAAGATATTCTGTAAGTTGACGAAGAGGAATCGCAATAGACAACCTCCAAATGCTTGTCCACGAAACAGTTGATCTTTAACATCCAATTGTATATGGCAAAATTAACTTTTCATGGTAAATTCAACAATTAAATTGAGTCTTCCTAAGTTGAAAATCATAATTCGTCGTTGAAAGCGAATTTATCATGGATTGCCTTTGTCAGAGTGGTGTTTGAATTTGTTTTTTTTTTTTCAGAAAGTTAAATTAAGTTGTTTGCTTTACATGCAATGCAGTTAGTCTAACATACTTGAAATACACCTGGCTACACATGTTGTTATAATAGTCATGTATATAGTAATTATTGTTACATGAATTAGGGCCTATATTTTATATTACAGCATTTTCCGTACAGTAAAAAATGTATATTTACAGTATGAAAAAATGCTGTTTTTTCTGGCAATACAGTAAAGCATATTAATAAATCTTACAACACATTCCTTAGCATGTTGTTTAACTAGTCAGGTAACTATATTTGTTATGGTTAATGAATTAGATTATATTTTATAGCGCTAACTATTCAGTAAAAAGATGTAAAATTAGGTTAACTTTCAATAAAAACAATGCTGTTTTCTGGCAATACAGTACAAAATTAAGTTTTAAACTACTTGAAATGAACCTGGCAACACAATTCTTAACATGTTTTTAGACTATTTATGTAACTATAGTAATATTATTTTGAAGTAAATTTACGTTGATTTATAGTGTTATCCATTCAGTAAAAAATTATATATTTTTATTCAAAAAATGGCATTTTTTCTGGCAATACCGCAACCACGTGTGTAAATTACCCACAACTTTTTTTCTTGATTATTATTTGGATATGTATTTGGATTATTATGTGGATATGTATGCACCACTTTGAAAGTTACAGATAGGTTTCTGAGGCATACAGTACTTTAAAAAAATATATTTTGAGAAAACCCCCCTTTTGTAAATAATGGTATCTTCCAAACATATTTTTTTACACAATTTTTTTTTGCGATAAATGGAAGTTAATACATGGTTATTTACATGGATCTTTGCCAAAATATATATAGTGCATGTTTTTTTTTAAAATAAGGTCTGAACGTCAGTGTTTTTTCACTTACTGAAAATGTCCAAAATTGACAAAAACTTTGAAAATGGGTCGTTGCCATGACAACAAAGTCTAAAAAATTAAACAAATGTCATAGATATGTTTTTTACCAAAGTATATATTCATGGTAAAAATTTGAGAGAATTCCAATTTTTGACATCTGCCACAAAATCTGATTTTTATGGACTACTACTCTACTAAACACCACTCAGTACAACATTAAACGGTTGACTTTACACACTGGCAGGAACCAGTTATCCAATCAGGTGCCAGTGTGATAAATATTAATTAAATTACATTAAGATAATGCCCAGTTTGTTCTCGCCTTAGTCTGAGGATTAACTCGAGAAAAAGCATTATCTACATTGTTTTTCTGATAACCTGTACGAATGATAATAATAAACTATGTAAATATTTATTGCAAAATTCCATGCATTTTGAATTTGATGTAAATATTCCTAATTGCTTTATTTAATGTGCATTACTACTTTATTTTTTAGCTAAGTTATTAAACACTTAATTTATTAACAATTCTTGAGCAATATAAATAATAATTTGATACCGTACATTATGATGTATTCTTGGTTTTCACGTATACATATGAACAATAATTATTTTGAATTGTTTTATAATATAAAAGTGGTGTTTTATATATGTTTTTAGTGCCTGCAAAGTTCATGAAAATTTAGGAATAACATTTCAGTAGGATTGTTATCCTATGGCCATAAAGACGATAAATAAGGATAATAATATTATGTGATTACAAAGATAACTGAAATAGGTTGGTGTGGCATCTGATTAGAAACATAGCGATTGAACATGTCCTAAAATATGGATAACTTTTCAATTTACCTCCAAACCTAACATATAAAACGCAAAGAAAGCCCGCACTCACCCCCACCCCCCAAACAGCAAGCTGACCCACCCAGGCACCACCGACACACTATGAATGAAACCTATTCCTTCTAGTTTGTTCTTGATTGGTTTACTTTTTTATACCTTACTTACAAAACACTTGTTAAATATTAAAATTAAGATTTCAACGCATGTACAATTTTATAATATTAATTTTATTTTTCCATAAATTAAGAATATATATTTATGATTTTTTTTTTATTTCAAAATTATAGTGACATACATTTGCAATATTCATGCACTAATTTAAAACTCCGTTGATATATTTAAACATTATTGCAGATAATGTCCAAGTGTTAAATTATTAATTCCTATCTATAAGCACAAATAATCCGGGAAAAGGCCTTTTTCCAAATCAGGGCCGTTTTGACATCTGTAAATTTGGTGCTTTCATTCCAGCGTTTTTCGTTAATAGTTTTTAAGAATTCAGCATTATTAAAGTGCTTAAAAGAGCAAAATCTGATAACTGTATGAGGGAGTTTAAACTGCTTACATTTCCGATCAAAATAAATAAGTAAATGATCACTCAATGCAAGGCTATGGACACCAGAATGAATAATGGTTTCAGGCTGTGAAACAAATGCAAGATCAATAATAGTTTTTGTTTTATTAGAAGTCCTAGTATAATCATTAATTAGTTGGTTAAAATTGCAATGTTTAGCAAAATCATTATTAATACCAATGTAGTAAAGCATCTAATAAAATAAATGAAATTTTTAAACGACATGTTTCGACGTGACCCACGTCTTCATCAGGCAATAACGCCTGATAAAGATAAAAATCATTAATCTTCTTATAATTATTAGCTTTTCAGATGCCAGGATTAAAATCACTAATAATTATTATTTCATTATAATATTTAGTAGACCAGCTCTGAAAATATATCATCAATATTGTTTAGGTAATCAACACTGACATCAGGAACCCTATATGCAGTAGAAAAGAACAGAGCTTTTGTGTTTGGTAGAACAATTTCAATTGGAAGAATCTCTGCATTATTATCAGTCAAGAGATCAGATTTATCATTGTAAATACCTACTTTAACATAGTTTACAATAGAGTCATTCCATATAATTCCAACACACTTTTTTGCCCGACACCCTTCAAATCGCCCAATATTTTGCATGCTGGGGGTTCTACCTAGGATAACTCAACAGTGAAATTGTTGGCTCCGTGCCAGCATTTTTTGATGAGTTAGAGCAATTTGAAATTTTCATGAGATTTGGCTAAAAAAAACTCACCTTCTGACAAACAACTACTGATATCTCTCTTGAAACTCAACGTATTGGAAACATTCTGGTACCGTTGGATGGATATGCAACTCGATGATGTCCGGACTAGTGAGAATTATATAGGTCAAGTCACGTGACCTTGAATTTGACCCAAAATATCACAAAATTATATATCTCGATTTTTGGAAAATTCACACCTCAGTTAGGACACTTATCCCACATGATGCCCTCAAGTTTCATTGTGGGCAAATGAAATACATTAGCTCTAGACTACATTTTGTGCCTAGGTATTGATAGTTTCACTGAGTTTCAAGGAAATCTTCTGATAGATTACTTGAAACTGGCATCATCTTATAGTGAAAATCAGGGGACCCGTGACCATTTTTCTGGGACCAAGGTATCACTGCTGATTTAGCATCACTAGGGTATAAATAAGAACTTGAGCGAGGGAGAATCTCCAGAAAAAGGGCGAAACATATTTTTTTGGCGGCATTTTTAAAATGGCCTCCAAAATTATGATTGACTCATAACTTCAATTATCTCCAATGAAAAAAGGGAAAATCTAGTGTCTAACTATATGTTATTATAGTCACTGAAGCAAAAGAGACAGGTGTCGAAAACGTAAAATGGCAGCCATATTGAAACTCCGGATGGCCGCCTTAAAAATGGTAAAACAAAATTTTTTTTCAGTATAATTCACCATTTCCTTTATGGAAAATGGTAAATTTGGATCAAATCATATGATTTTGGCCTCTCTGAACACAGTTAATATAGATTAAAAAAACTAGGATTGTAGTCATTTTGAAATTCAAGATGGCCGCCCTAAATATCCTGAAAAATCGAATATTTTAGTTTGTAATTCCACTTCTCTGATGAAAACTGCTAAATTTGGTGTTTAGGCTCCAGTCCAGTGGCGTAACAGGCGGGGGGCAAGGAGAACAGACTGCCCCCTGACGGATTTTACCGGGCTGACCAAGCCGTCTTACCGGGTTGGGTAAGAAGAGAAAAGAAAGAGGGAAGAGGGAAGGAAAAGAGAAAGAAGGGGAAAGAAAAGGAAAGAAAAAAAAAAGAGAAATAGAAGAGAGAAATAAAGACAAGAATAAAAAGGAAGATATAATGAACAGATATCACAATACCCGGCAACCCCTTCTCCACTTCCAAAAGTGTCCATATTGCATTTGATCTAAGCCGACAGATATTCTCCGCAGTGGCGTAACCACCGAGGAGGGGAACTATCCATCTGTGGAAAATCTTTCCCCATTGAAGATGCCCTTATCACCCCGGAAAGTGCATGAAACTCTCAAATTTGGCTGAGATAGGCCAATTTCCTGTAAAAATTGCACATTTTAGGGAGTTTTGATAAATTTCGACGAAATTAGAATTAAAAACACAATATTTTTCGCCCACATTCTTTAAGGTTAAAGCTTATGCTTGCCCTCCTTTGCCTTCTAAGTTATCTAAACACATAATAGGCCCAACTCCAATAGAAAGAACATTTAAGATAGATCGTTTTACCTAAAAGAAGGGCCTTAATGTGTATTGATGGTGAAGAAATATGTTTGTAATAAATAAAACCAAGATGAAAATAATAATAATATGTCGCTCTTATATAGCGCTTCATGCACAATGCCTCTAAGCGCTTCACATTACTACCCCGGTCATTTGGATCAAACACATATGGAACACATACTCAGCTCCCGGAGGAGAATTCCATAATATTGCAGCTAGTAATCAGCGCAGTTGTGTTCGAATCTACCAGGTACCCACTTGTACTCCTGGGTGGAGAGAGGCAACCGTTGTAGATAAAGTGCCTTGCCCAAGGACACAAGCGATTTGCACAACGAGAGTTTCGAGACTCGACCTCAAGGTTGGGAGTCCAAGCCACAACCGATGCGCCAACCGCTTCCACAAAATGCTTATATTTAGTTTCAAACACATGTGTGTCGCCTAAAATAAGATAAGCCATACGTCGTATAATTGTTTTCTACATGGGTGGGGGAATGGTGGGGTATCACACTGGGTCACAAATTACTAACCGGGAAAATGATTACCTTTGCCCCCTGATCCAAGACCCCTGTTACGCACTTTTTTTTTAGTCCAATATACATGGTTTCACATATCTAGGATGGCAGTTACAGTATTTTGAAATTCAAATGGCCGCCATAATAAACATCGAAAATTGAATATTTTGGCATATAACTCCACTTCTATTTGTTGAAAAACGGTAAATTCGGTGTCAAGTTATATGGTTTTGTGTCAACTGAGTTCAATAAACATGATTTCAAAAAGCTATTATGGCAGGTTTTATGACGGCAATCTTGAAATTCAAAATGGCTGTTATTCTAGATTTATGAAACCATGCATATGTTTAAACACCATATTTAGCAGTTTCTTCAGTGGAATTACAAACTAAAGAATTCGATTTTTCAGGATATTTATGGCGGCCATCTTAAATTTCAAAATGACTACCGTCCTAGCTTTTTGAGACTATGTTTATGGTATTAAGAGAGCCCAAAATAATATGATTAGATCCAAATTTACCATTTCCCTTATAATATGTGGAATTATACTGAAATATTTTTTTTACCGCTTTTAAGGCGGCCATTTTGAGTTTCAGTAAGGCTACCATGTTACGTTTTCGAAACCTGTCTCATTGGCGTCAGTGACCATAATAACATATAGTTAGACACCAGATTTGCCCTTTTTCATTGGATATAAGTGAAGTTATTAGACTATATCATAACTTTGGCGACCATTTTGAAATTGGCCGCCAAAAAATAATTTTGAAATTGGCCGCCAAAAAATAACATATTATGTTTCGCCTTTTTCTGGAGGTTCTCCCTCGCTCAATTTCTTCTTTATACCCTAGTGATGCCAAATCAGCAGTGAAACCTTGGTCCCAGAAAAATGGTCACGGGGCCCCTGATTTTCAATAATATACTATGGTGCCAGTTTCATAGAATCTATCAGCAGATTTCCTGGAAACTCAGTGAAACTATCAATACCTAGGCACAAAATGTAGTCTAGAGCTAATATATTTCATTTGCCCACAATGAAACTTTACTAAACTCCAATGCTTTTATTTTCGGCAGGTTTTTATTCATTTTTCACTAGCTTCTCCGAAAATGGCTAAATTTTACCTCTTACAGTTATAAATTCCAACTTAAACTTCAGGAATAGTAAGATTAAAAGTTATACCTTATTTATTACACAAAATCCCAATGCACAAAATTCACATTCTATGCCCTATTCTGGCTATGGAGGCTTCTTTCTCAATACAGAGCGGTGCAATTTTACAGCCCTTTTGTGAGCTTGGGTCACATTTATGCAATCAATGTGAAAATCACGTGAACAAATATTGCACCTTTTGAGATGTAGTTATTAGATTTTTTCTTTAAAATACTATTACTTTTATGATGATTATATGATTTTGCACCTACATAATGTTCAATCAACTATTACTGAACTGTTTATTTTGTTAGCAAGCGAATTTACGTCATTGGCATGTACGGGTTCAATGAGTACTTGCTGTGCGTAAATTTATAGCAAGTTTGCCAATACCCTTGTTGTTGAGGTGAACTTTATCCCAGTAAAGATATTGTAAGACTTCACCAGTTGGTGTTACAAATGAAGAAGCATCATCAACAAATGATACATCACGAATTCTTTCACAGTTTATAGCAAACATATCATTTAGTTCAATGGATACACGATTTGCTCTGTTATCCTATTAAGAGGACACGGTCCTTGGAGAATTCATGAGATGATGATATGGACTGTTGGAAATGTTATCAGAGCAAGGTTGATTAGTGAGGTAGCCTTTCTATGGCATTCTTCAGCAGATTGATGTGTAGCATTGTTTGTCCAAGCTTGAATAATGATAACTTCAGGGGATTCTAAAGAGTTCTCAATAACTTTGTGGTGTTATGCTGGCACCACTCCTTGCATACATCTTAGTGGTTTTTCCCCGACAAAATTGATGGCCATTTATCCTCTTGCAAATAGAGTTACTGAAGATAACAATATGGGCCCTGTCTATTGGTTGATGTGTGCTTTGTTTACGAGCGCATGGTGATGTGTCCTCAGGAATAGTAGTTGCTGCTGTAGGTCATGCTGTTACCATTCCCTTTACCACAATACTCGTTTCAGCAATAGCTCTGACGGGTTGAGGAACCTCACCTTAACTGATAATCAAACTCAATATCAAAAGAGAGAGCTGAAATGTTAATTAGTTTTCCAGCAAGTTGTCAATAAATCACATAGGCATACCTATGGTATAGTATAGTATAGCTGACCTTGTAATAGGCAATAAATTACAAAAGCTATGATTATAATCCAATTAAAGAGCAATTACCAGAAAAAGTCCTAATGTCACTCATGTCTTTAAAAGTAGAGCAGAGGTAGATAAAGTTAGAGTGGATGTCTTTGTTCCCGCTTAACTGTTGTTTTATTTTAGTTATTTTCTCTTCAAGATGTTTGAACTCTACCTTTAGTGTTTGGGTCTGGTCATTGCAGCTTCTGTTTTGTGTCTTGCTAGTCTAAGTAGACTACAACTGGTGGGAGTTGAAGTTACAAGAGCAAGCCTGTCAAGTGGAGTCATAATATATGCACTGATTTCATCTTTGGTGAATCCATAAAAGCTAGAAATTTCACTGGAATTATAAAAAAATACTTGAACCACAGCTATCCCTTGGACTTTCCATGTTGACTTTTTTCTTTTGTCTCAGCAGAGGTATGAAAGCTTGTGCACTCTCTTGAACAATAGAAAGCTTGTCAGTTCACCAATATTGAATTGGGCCTTGGTTTAGATTCTAGAAAAACTTAAGATTACTTAATAAGTAATAAAGTTTTGAAATGACAATTATATTTCTAGGATTAGCAGGCAAAACATTTTCAAACATTTATAGGCTGAAGGCACAAAAGTTGTTACTTGACTGTTAAAATTCAGAATTTTAACACACATATGGTGGTTGCTAGTTACTTGCTCGCTGTGCTGTCAAAGAAGTAGGCCCTATCTGCCAATCTGCACATGGTAAAATATCAGTAGTTGAAATCATTTATGAAACAGGCCTATCATGAAATGTTTGTTTGCGCAATATTCATATCACTGATAAAACTAAATTGAATTTTAGAAACATAACAGAACCTTCCGAACTGTCAATCCAATTTTCAAGTGACGCAATATAAACAAGGCATGTTTTTCACACAAAATACACAATGCAGTGCTACAAACGTCAACGACGTATGCCTAACTACGTAACTATTCGAGAAACAGAAACAAAAAGTGCGAACATCTATGTCAGTTCGGTGGAAACAGGCTTGTGGCTGATGGCATGTTTACCTCAACAGGAAAATAAGTACACAGCTGTCTACTCAACGGTAGGATTTCGAATATTTCATTGGAACCAGGAGAGGCCTACCTAAATAATCGGTCGGGTGGCAGATTTAGTTGCACACCGTGTATGCATTGCACCTGATCCCAGGCCTGGTATTAATTTTTCTAATGGGTTTTGAGGGCGAATCAAGTGGTAAAGCTTGTTTCAGCCGGTCATTGTCCATATTTCGGTTGGTTGAACCAATACTTTTCGGATAAAAAAAAAATGGAGGTCCAGATACATCTGGCTCGTGTGCATTTTAAAGAACCCATTTTTCAGAATAGTACAATTTACCTTGATGTTATGGTTCATTTCAGCCCCTGTCGTTGATGCTAGGTAATTCAGCACAATGACGCTGCAAGTTATAGGTTATTCTCCTACCTTTACCTTTACATTTACCTTCAATGTATGTAATAAGCCTACATTAAATATCATAAAATAAAATCAACAGTTATGTAAGCAGCTTGTTTTTTTAATAAGTATTTTTATTATTAGCGTATCTAGGTTTTTCTATGGAATGAAGATGTTGCGTTTCCTACAAATCGTTATTATTAATAAATACAACATGTGTACCATTTCATTACGAAATTGTATTATTGAAGATAATGGTCCAACTACTGGAATATACTGACCCAATAAATACAGATGGAACACCAACTGTGCGTAGACGATCCCCACCAGAAACAATTAACAAAAATTACCGAAGTGTAAGTTATGATTTTCATGAGTAGATTTTCTCATACGATAAAAAAAAAATAATGGTACTGGGTTTTGTCTACAGGAGTTCATGCTTAAGTTTATATCCCTAGTTTGTATCTCTGGTAACCTTTAATATATTAAGAAAGCTAAATGGTGGAGAAAATTGACAGCATGTAGATATGATGGCACTTGTAAAATAAATATTTGTTGACGATTTTAATAGATTGTACCTGACATTAAAAATACTCTATATTACAACTACAACTGTATAGTAAATGGACGTTTCAGGGTCTTGTAAGATTCTGCAGAGTGATTTATGTCACATGTTGACAAACATCATTACAATTAATTCCTTGCCCAAGCGATAAGCAGCTCCATTAAAAGTACCGATAAGCGCGGGTCTGATTCTTATACGTAACCTGGTAATTAAAGAGTTCAAAAAGACCTTATCTTTATTCTTGATTTCCACGAAGTTAAAACACGTTTTAAACATACGCACACAATTATTTTTTTGCTTTTATGGAGTCGCACACATTACAGAAACAATTTCTTATGTACATCTTGTTTTCAAAATTTTGCTTTAATTTGTGGACATAAAACAAGATGCAATAGTAAGTTCTTCATCATTATATTCATTATTATCTATTTGATCGTGCGGATATGGACCCATCATGTCGCCAGATAACCTAGTTGGACTACAGTTTATTCGTCGTCCGAATTATTTTACGAAAAGTCGTGCCTAAGGTTAAAAATGAATTCGTTTGTCCGCATACGCCTTAAAACTAAAAGAAAATACATACTTTTGGAGTCCGTACTGAGCCCAAAAAATCCGCAATGAAAATATAACTTGTTTTCAACAAATGGAAGAAAACGACGTTTGAACATCTACTTTTGAAAATATCATCTCTAAAGCTTTGTCTACACTATCAAATATAACTAAAAACCGTCACATAAAATGTGATGGAACGTACAAGTTAAAAACGTTTAACGTTTTTTTTTTTTTTTATACAATTAGATATAAAAATATATGTTTTGCCACATATTACGATACCGATTATTGCGGGTATTTTTACTAACCGAACTTACCCTGGCAAATGGCAACCTGATATCGGTAATTATCTAGGTGAATTAACAAATTAAATTAATTAAAAATATGGCCAGTACATTACATGTTTTGCATCGGGAGGACCAAAACATTATGTGTATAAATTAGATTCAGGAAAGACAGTTTGCAAAGTAAACACGGTATCTTCACAGTGGACAAAAAGTCCGATATTGAGGCACGCAAAAACTATAGAGGGCGCGCTATATTTAAAACCCACTTGTATACACGTCACTCGCTTTGAATATTCAATGATTTTAATCAACCATTAATACTGTAAATTCAATGATAATTAATATTCATGATCTATTCCTAGTTTGGTCATGTGGGAGGAGCCTGGAACATATCGTTCAGAATAATTCATCATGGAAGTCGCTGTGGAGGCCGACGAGTTTTTTGGCTAAAAAAGTACATAGTGTTATCCATCATTTTTGCAAAAATGCATTTGATGTATGTAATGCTTCATTACTAAGGAACAGCTTCAGAAATTAAAAAGTTTTTGTAACGGCTAGATTTTTTTATGATGGTCAATGTAACCTATATTCTCAGCGAGTGCAAAGGTGTGTTGCGCATTGTATGGGGCCTAGCGCGATCTGCACGCGCATGAATTTATGGTTAACGACGTTTCGTTAGCATAATTTGGATCAGCATAGGCCTAGCATGATAAGCGTGCATACAGTACAACAAATAGGCATTTATTAATTATGCGCCTGTTTAGGCATCGGCGAACCCAATATTTAGCCTAGCTAGGCCTACTAACTAGAGATATTTAATGTAGGCTAACAAACACAAATGTAGTTAATTCGATTTTTAATTTAATATTTATTATTTTTCAGGTTTTGGCCCTAGTACCAACCAGAAGTTCCAACCAATTCCAATTCTCAGGCAGGTACACATCAAGCAAATTTTAATTACATAATAAGGCAAGTACAGTAATTAGTAGGCTTAGGCCTGAGGTAGCCTATTTTATTAGTATTATGGTTTACATTATTTTGAGTGATTTTGAGGGGGTATTATTCAATTAGCACCTGCATATAGACTAAACTGAGCTTTAAAATATTTAATAGAAAATCAATGCAATTATTCATAGCATATTAATATAGTGTCATCAGTCAACTTTTTATTTACATAGAGCTTTAGTATTTCTTTTAATTGAAAACAATCACTATTTTGCTTATTCATGCAGGTATAGTTTATCTAGGTCTACCAATTGAAATTTATTCAAAATTCATATTGTTAAATAATTTTAATTCAATTCATACAATTCAGGCCTTATGTTAGCACAGTATTATTTCAATACAGTTGTATTATTTTATTAACATATTATACTGTACAGTATTTATGTACAATATTATTTAATGATGCTGAATATTCTACAACAATTATTTTCTGATAATAAAAATTAAATGCATTTCTAGCATTCCATTTTTATATATAAAAAGTTTATAATGCAATATCAAAATAGATATTCATACATTGTATTTTTATTAAATTTTAAAAGTTGAATATATTTAAAATGTACTAACAATTTTCTTGCAGGTGGAAATCCCTTGATATGTTCTTTGGGAGAATACTGATTTCTAGAAAAAGATTATATTTGGATATTTCTGATAGGATTCAATAGAACTTTCGAACTTGTGGAAGGCAATGTGGACCTGTTCGTCACACCCTATTCACTCAACAGACTCAAAACCATATGTCATCATATAGACACAGCAACAGCATACTATATAATTAATGTGGACGTAATTTATTCTTGCTCTTTGGTGTTGCAAATTTAAATTGTGTGGAAATGTTATTATTTGCTACAGGATTGCCAGAAATACAACTAAAAATACAAGTAAACTTTTTTTTTTAAACGTAATAATTGAAATGTGTGGTTTAATACACATATAAGTAACTTGTAATTAGTTTGAATTCATGAAATATAGCTTATATTTTCCGTAATATCTGATATACTACGCGAATTCCTGTACCGATAAACTCGCTAGCGCAGCGATCAATACATCGTTCCACTTCATTGATTTCGCTGACTCAGAAGAATTACGCAATGTAGCGCCCTCTATAGTTCAACTCTTTTAGTCCAAAACCCCTATTCGTGAAGACACCGTGTAAAATGTTTTACTTTAAATTTTAAAAATTCACAAAAAATAAATTTCGAAACTGTTAGTTCTGTGGTTAGGGGTATTGGCCCAGAGAAAATAACAACTAAGTCTAATCGCATAACGCGAAAACAAAAAACACGAAGAATCATAAACGAATCAATCACTAAGGATTATAGAATTCTATACGATAAAAGAATTATAAACAATAACTTCAATACTGTTCCGTATGGTTATGTTTGGTTAACATTTTCTTTTCAATTTTAATTATTAAACTAGTTTGTAAATTCCTGAATCTAATTTATATACATAAAATTTAAACTTTTTTAAAAGTGTGCATTATAATTTTTGTAAATAAGAGAATAGTTTATTTATTTAAGGTAAACATCAAGCATCTTTCTCTATATATTGTAAATAAGAGAATATTTTTTATATTGAAATTGTAAATATTTTCTCTTACGTTAAATTAATTTTTATCCTGGGCTATTTTACTACATGGCTAAAAAAAGCACAAATACTGCCATTACTACTGATAGGGCCTGTCTCTTATACACATCTAGATGTGTATAAGAGACAGTATATATATATATATATTATATTACGTTTGATGAAAAAAATAATTAAATAAATGTTTCTTTGCTTACTAATGAAACATGTACATGACGGTCTTTTTTTTTTCGGTCAGCGTATTGTGTAGTACGTAAGTTGTTTTATTTTTAAAAGAAAACCTTTTCAAATTATTGAGTCAAAGTAATCATGGGCAAGCCCTTTGGTAACACCCTTCATCCTCTGTTCTATTGCAAAAGAATACCTTTTCAAATTAATAAGACATAGCAATCATGGCAAGCCTTTTTGTAACACCCTTCACGGCAGTAATTAGTGGACCGACTTCTTTGGGTAAATCAGTATTCGTAAGGAAACTGATACAAAATGAATATTTTGATAAACCCTTTGACGGTAAAACATGGTGTTACAGAGAATACCAAACATTGTTTACGAAATTAAGTAAAGCTATTCCAAATATAAGTTTTATGGAGGGTATTCCCATAGAAACTATAGATGCATTTGATTCCAGTAGAAATCATCTAGTAATTATCGACGATCTAATGACAAAATGTAGTCAAGATAAACGTGCCATAAACCTATTTACTAAAGGATCTCATCACAGAAACATTTCGGTAATTTTCATCATGCAAAATGTTTTCTATAGGTCAAAAGAAATTTGTACCATAACTTTAAACGCTCACTATATTGTGCTATTCAAAAACGCTAGAGAAAAGACAAAAAAAATGAACCTATCCAAACAAATGTATCCGGGTAAGGGGCGTTTCTTACAAGTAGCGTTCAATGACGCAACACGTAAATCATACGGATATTTATTCATTGATCTTAAACCATATACACCGGAAGAAATGAGAGTTCGCACAAATATATTTTCAACAAGTAATCATTTTTGCATACGTACCAAAAATATAAGTAAACATTGTTTAACTAATTCGGTTCATTCATACGTTCATCAACATCATGTCAAAACGTGTAAAGAAAGACGCTGAGACCTTACGGTTTTTAGCTCATTGTACACCTAAACAGAGAAAACCTCTCCTAGAGAATACCGACAAGGAGCTAGTAACGACTATCTGTGAGTGTGCAATAAATGTTTTAAAAGGCAATGTACCCATTACCACAGCTCGTAAGAAGAAATGATGCGGTACAAACAACACTTGCGAAATATTGCCGACAAGAGAAAGTCTTCACTTGTACTTAAACCTATTTTAGAAAACTTAGGAAGTCTACTTTTAAAATAATTGAACACGCTAAGAAGATGGTTGTATTTCAATTGTAAGAATTGGCGAGCGCTTTGATGCATCATAGCAACCGTAATGAACGGACAGAAAATTAATACAGTCACTACTAGTTTAGATAAGTCAATAAATGATATACTCGACAGGCAAGATATTTAATGAGAAAGAAACGCATTACTAATGCTAAGCCTGTAAGTATGAACAAAGAACACAACCAAACTACAGCAGACGAGAAACGAGATGAGGAGGATAAGGACAAAACAGATCCTATAATAACCAATCCATTAAATTCAGTCTCCGCTACCTTAAAATCAAAAACTAAAAAATTGCTAGAGTGGATAGCACGTTACCGGGTACGGATGTAATAGACTGGAATAAAAAATAATTAACTACATAACAAATTAGGCCGCACATCCTTTCTATTGTTTTATACTTATTGTTCTTTAAAATCAGTAATAGTTGGCATTCTCACCCAAGAAAGTACGGCCTAGGCTCTAGGACGTGCCGTGTATGTGGCAATAGGCATGGTCTTATCCGAAAGTATGGCTTGAACATATGCACTCCTAAAATGGATTTATTCCTTAATTTGTGAACGTAAACAAAGAACCGTCTTCAGTGGTGAGGGTTCAGGTTGGTGAAATGTTGTGTCTGGCGTGCCTCAAGGGTCCGTCTTAGGACCCTTGTTATTTAACATCTACGATAATGACCTTCACTTGCATCTTACCTCGAAGCCTTACCAATATGCTGACGATACCTTTGTTTCCAAATGCATTAGATCCGATGAAGACCAATTGCTTTTACAAAGAGATATTGATGAGATTTTGAATTGGTCCAAAATTAATTTATTAGCTTTAAACCATAAAAAAAAAATGTTCCGTTATTAGTCTTACACGTATGTGGAATCGGAAACGTCCTTCGTATGTCCTTGAATGGCATGTTTTGTCGAATCCCGATCATCTTAAAATTATTGGGGTATTTATTTCCTATAATCTTTCCTGGGGACGTCAAGTTAATGAGGTTACTTCCAAATATTATCGTATTTTGGGGTTTATTCGTTATATTGCTTTTGGGTGTTCTTCATCCATTCTTTTAAAATTGTATAAGTGTCTAGTCTTCCCACATATCCATTACTGTAATCATGTTTGGTATCCTTATCGAGTAGGTCATAAAGCACAAATTGAAAATATTCAACGCAAGGCTACTCGATATATTCTTCAGCAAAAATCCCAGGAACAATCTTATGTGGGAAGACTAGACACTTTTAAATTAATGTCTTTTGACAATTAATTGACTATTTTACTATATTAAATATTTGTCGTTTACTTTATTCCTCCTGCACGAGTTTAGTTTCTTGTAAATTAATTATTAATAATCGTCATCCTGATCTTTTAACATTTAAACATTTAAAATCTAAAACTGATTCTTCGAAATTTTCAATTCCAACTAGATTTGTGAGATTGTGGAATAACCTCCTTCCCGATATCCGAAATTATTTCATTATATCTTTTAATATTGATTTGTTCAAATGCAAGTTTAAAAACATATGTTAATGATTTGTAATTGTTCTTTATTGTCCATCCATCCATCCATCCATCCATCCATCCATCCATCTCCATAGGTTAAATAAATTTCAAACTGTTGACAGATGATTTCTGGTTTATTGGTTAACCGAGATCAAATCCGTGTAGAGATTCTCATATCAAATTTCTTTTTATTTTTAGATGCCTAGGTGTTCCAATTAAAGACAATAAGACATAACTCCTAGGACTATGGTACTGAGATTGATACAATCGGTATGTAGTGTATGTTGCCATAGCAAAAATCCGCACAAAAACTGAATTGGTTTCTAGACTGCAGGAAATTCACCTTAAAGGAAATACAGTCGTTACTACTTATTTGCATGCTGTGTGGTCATCCCAGGACGCCCATTTTTGCGTCGGCTGATAAATTTGACAGCTGGTTTACAAGAAGTTCATAAAAAAAATCAACCCTTCCTAAGAAACGCCGGGCAATGTCCGAATTCAGGTCTTTGACCAGAGAGGCAAAAGACGACATTCATATTTGGTATGAATTTATCAACCAATTCAATGACAAAGCGTTAATTTTGTATATCGTATGGTCTTCCACAGAAACTATTTATATACAGACGCGGCCCAATCGGTCGGCGGAGCTGGAGTTTACGGCTCCGAATGGTTCGCAATACGCTGGCTAGCACACTTAAAAAGTTATGATATTGCAGTAAGAACTCCTTCCCATTGTCTTAGCACTAGAATTATTAGGCCTTCTCCTCAAGAAAAATGAGTTTTGTTCAGGTTGGAAAACATGGCCTTAGTAACTTGACGCCTTTCTACATTTGTGGCGTTTAGTACTGTGCTGTGTGCGCAACAACATAGGTCTATATTTTAAAGCCAAACATATCGCAGGTGTAGACAATACGGTAGCCGATGCCTTGTCTGGTTATGAGTTTACAAAAGTACGCGCAATATGCAATGTTTTGAATCCAATGACAGCTACGGTACCTAATTTATATATAATATCCGTTGATTGCAGGTTCTCAAAATGGCACGCTTTTTTTCCGGAATGATAATTTGTCGCAGAGCAACATGCATATTAGGCTACTAGATGCGGAGTCGACAAAAACCTCAATTAATGCATATTTACATAGCTGGAAATTACTCCAAACCTGGTCACAAGAGAAAAACTGTATTCCAATAACAAGTCCTAACTATGCAACTTTATTGGTTCACTGTTATAAAAAGGACTTGAACCACGCATGATCTAATCACATGATTTGGCCATGTCATACATACACAAAATCATCTCATTTCCCGACCCCGCTGACGCGTTTCTGGTTCGAAAAACGTTGCGCGGTGTTCACTCTATATCAACTTTTTCCGATGTACGCCTACCAGTCACCATAAAAATTCTGCGACGCATAGTCACTGCACTAGTTTTCATTTGAACAAGTGTGTTACGCGCCTTCTTTTATTAGCCTTTAAGGCGTTTATGAGAATTGGGGAACTGGCCCCACGTCCTGGGACAGATGGCAAATTACTACGAAAATACGTCATTGTTAATACTTCTGGATTGACCATCCCTATACGTCTCATTCAAAAACGTTAACGGGTCACCAACAGGTAATAATTAAGATCGTAAGATCATAGCACAGTCCGGTGAGACTTTCTGTTCAGTTCTTATGAAGTACTTGCCAGTTTTTGGTCAAAAAGGAAGGCCCACTAATTTATTTATAGACAGATACAGACAACCATAGAGGTTATAGGGTTTGATCCCCCCCCCCCTTACAAAGGTCAAAGCTTTAAATTTGGTGCAGCGACAAATGCGGCATCATTTGAGCAGCTTATACAAGAGATGGGTCGTTGGTCCTCCAATGCATTTTGCGGGTATATACTTTCAATTTAACAATTTAACATTTATTTACTTCCTTTTTGAATCAGACAAATATATTACAATTGATTTAAAATAAATTGAAAATGCAGGAGAGGAAGAAGGCAAGAACCCGAGAAGATAAGAAAAACCAATCTTGTGGAGGGACAGCCTGAAATAAGAGGGGGAAAAAAATGAGATTAACAAAAGAGACAAAAAGACAAAACAGGACAGAAAGCGACAAAAAACAATACATTCAAAACAAGTCGAAGACAGACCGACAGACCGCACGAATGGTAGCAACCAAGTGGAGATGGAGGAGATTGAATAAATGTTAACAATTAGTAGTCAGAAGTTAAGAGTTTTTTGAATTGGTTAGTAAAACTTTTAATGGAAGATGCATTTATCAAGTATGAGGGTAACGAGTTCCAAAGTTTGGGGCCCGAAAATCTGATGTTGTGCTGGAAGTAATTGGTTCTATGGTTGGGTATACGGATATTAGCGCAGTTACGTCTTGGCCGGTTATGACCCCGCCCACTTTGCCATCTGGGAAATCGGCCTTTCCATCGGGGACATCGCCCCTTTTCCCTGTCAGGAACATCGGCACCTGTCTCTTATACACATCTAGATTATCGCAATTGGACAGATTGACATTGATTGCATAAAGTTTGGTACATAAATAATGTTAATATATAATCTAATAGAGCAATTATGGATATTTCACTAAGAGTTTGGCAGCCATTTTGAAAATTCCAATATGGCCAAAAGACAATATCGGAAAATGGATCCTTGAATATCTGGAATGAGCATACTATTTACTAATTAGATCGCAAAACCAGCATAAAGTCGCTAATGTGGAGAATAAGACTATTTTAAAATTAAATGTAAACAATAAATAAATGTTCGTTCGTTGGTCACTGATATTTGCATCGCAAACCCTGCATAGTTCTTTTTAGACCCTGCTCTCATTACGTTAATAAATAAACCTCTTTAAGGATTCTGAAATTCCTGCCTCATTTTCAAATAAACAGTTAAAACCTACCTGTACAGAACTCATTAATGTGCTAAGTGCAAACACTGCAGCATTTTGCTTTTGTGGGGTTTTGGGGTCCTGTGTTCCTTGAGTGTCCAATAATATGATCCCGATCTAAAATTAACACCAAAATATTTAGAACTGTAATGCAATTTATTTAGTTGAGATTATTATCTGAAATATAAAGCAAACGTATAAATCTTTTGACTGAAAAAACTAACAGCATATCAGTGGCAGATTTAAAAGTATTGCCGACAACCGTGCCTTTCCTATCCACAATGCAGTATTTATCTATGAGTTATATATGTCAATCACATTTAGATGCCTCCTTTTGACTATTTACTATGCTGTACATTATGCAATAATTGGCATTTGTCCTAATATTTTGAATATCAATTTAGGTATGTAATGCAAATTAAAGGGTCGAATATTGTATATTAAGGTTACACTAGATCTTTTCTTTTTTCACGTACAGTGCTTTTAATTAGTACCAGCCGGGTACGGTGCGTTAGGAAACTCTTAACCAAGGCGGCGCGAATGTGTAACCAGTATTACAATATCTTTTTAGTTTAAGGAGGTCAAAATGCTTAAGAAGACTGTTATGTTTGACTAAATTTTTAGCTTTTGGGTGTGCAACGAGAGTACCATAATTCTGTGTTGTAAAGATATAATATCCGACGGGAAGCAACTCCTGATCTTATACCCCACAACTGATACCACTACAGTATTATGCAATTAGGCTGGTCGTTTTACTGATGTACCGGAAAAAAAATAGTTAAAAAAGCTGTTTTGGTATCAATCGATGCGTATTGGTGTCCTCCTTAACATCCGAAAACTCCTCTTTAATCCTTCTTGGGGAAAACAATTGTCATTTATGTGAAGCTCCAATTTTTAATGATTTCTCATAGATTTGGAAATACACTAAGCATACCTACATAATTTGCAGGCTGTCGTAACCAGGAATCTAATATCAGGTATCTATAGGAGACCAAGGAGGAACTTGTATGCCTATGGTGGGATTCCAGGAGGGGTACGATGTGAGAGGGGAGGGGAAAAGCCCTCAGTAGTTGAAAAAGTATAGCATGTAAATGTAAGGTTATCATCTTAATAGTATTTAATGTGTTCGGTTAAAGCTAGTTTGGTTAATCACAGACTTTGCTTTAAAGGGGAAAGAGGATTTGCATCAATGGTGGGGTGCCAAGGGTTCTCCCTCCCATGTCTGGGAGCACAATTTGTCTGGGGGAAAACCTCTATAACTGATTAATAAGCCTTTCAAATCTCTAATCGTTGGAGTTTTCAGTTGATTCGCTCTTTAGTCTCCCCTGAGCGGTTCTTGGCCGGTTATGACCCCGCCCACTTTGCCATCTGGGAAATCGGCCTTTCCATCGGGGACATCGCCCCTTTTCCCTGTCAGGAACATCGGCACCTGTCGGGGACATCAGATCCACAGTCGTGGTGCTGGTATTTGCTCGATGAGGGTTTAATGTTCCAAAATAGAGGAGAAAGGGCGTGGGGTGCGATGACACCGACGTTTGGCCAATGTCCCCGACAGGTGTCGATATTCCTGACGGGAGAAAGGGTGATATCCCTGAGGGAAAGGCCAATTTTCCCGTCAATGGTGGTGGGGAGCAGGGTGTTAATGATTCTCTCTCCAATGTCTGGAAGCACAATTTGTCGGGGGAAAAATTCTTTAAAATTGAATAAATAAGCATTTCAAATCACTAATTCTTTCTTTCCAGACACCATCCGTCTGTGGTATAGCCTACCTCAACATGTACCCCAAAATCCATGGACACATTCAAGGACGGGGTATCTGATATTAACATCCGTTAATTTTCTCAAGTGAGCATAACTGACCACCAACCTGTGCGAAAATACTCATTTGAGGTTTATGCACAATATGATGATGATGATGGTGATGAATTGTGGGAGTTTCTAGGTGTTATGCTCTCTTTAGATCAACCTCTGAGTAGTGCTTGGCCGTTCCTATCCCCACCAACTTTGCCATCGGGAAAATTGTCCTTTCCATCGGAGACATTACTCCATTTCCCGCCAGGGACATCGCACTTCTCGGCGACATCGGCCATATGTCGGTGACATCGCACCCAACCCCTTCCTTCCCTAGTTTGAAACATCAAACCCCCATCGAGCAATACCAGCACCACGGAATCTGCCGAAACATAAATCCGCTTTATCCCAGGTAAAGCTCGGTTTCCATAGAATCGCTCACCCAACCGGCAACAAACGCCGACAGTTGTCGGGAAGGTTGAGTCTGGTTCAAATTTGCCAATAGCCTTTTAGACAAATCGGGGTACGGTGCCTTCCTAATTACGTCAGAGCAGCTAGCGATGCTCCCATATTCGTCTGAAACGCAATCAGCAAAGGGTGACGCCAGCGGAAGCTAAGAGGCCAGGGCCCCCATTGTCGGGGAGAAAAAGTACAATTCGTCGGGGAGAAAACAAAATTATATGTATTTTCTACATCATCTAGTAGACTCTAAAATCGATGAAATAAGCCTTTGAAACACCTAGATCGTCTGGGCCCTCGGACCACATTTGAAACCTCTTAATCAAAGATCGACCACTTTGCTTTCGTCGGGGAAATCTGACCCTTGTCGGCAAAATCACCCCAACCCTCCCCGCACCCCCCACCCTCATGTGAAATCTTCCCGGCAGCTGCCGGCGACTGTCGCCGATAGGGTGAGTGATTGTATCGAAACTGAGCATCATGGTTAGCCCACCTTGGTAAACGGTTTTGTACCAATAGCTAAATAATAGCTAAATTGTTAGCAAAGTTTGATTTAGAGAATGAATGAAAAAGAATCTTAACTAAAATAAGCCGCTATTTTCTGCTATTGTTTTTGTTTCACTGCTTTTAATTGACTTTCGACAAACTGGGTTTCAGCAAACTGGGATTCATGGTTTTTGATTCGGCAATTGTGCACTCAGCAAACTGGTTTAGACAATCTGGCCTAGATTCTTTCCTACACACTAGAATCACATTCTTCTGGGTCCTTGCCAGGGTGTTGTTTATAGATTCCGCAGATCTCTTGTGAACAGCCTAGCACACCTATACCCCGACCCTCCTCAAAGATTTGTATCCTAGAGGCACCACTCTGCTTTATCAAAAGATCATTAATTTTAACCCCATTCATATATTTTATTAGGTTATGTGATGTGACTGGATCTCTTTCCAGTGGTTCTAGCAGCCCCTGGCATCGTCTACTAGCACTCTAGCCGTGGACAAGGTCAGTCACCTCTTTTTACTCCGGAAAATACTGGCACCACCTTTGTGCCAGACTATTAAATTATGTTACTAAGGAGTATGTGGCTCATTGGTTTGGCCGATCTCCCATTTTGGACAAGCTTCCTCTTAAAAACCAATTCCCTACTTGTATTAAATATGATCGAAATGACGATAAAAATTGGAATCAGCTCTAATAATTAGATCTAAAGGAAATACATAAATTAATAATCATCTACAATTATACACACGTGCCAGTGGTGGCTCTAAAAATTCAAGGGGCAGACCTAAGCATCGGTCATGGCCCTGGCATAAAACTACTTGTAGGGGTCTCAGGGAGAGTGTCAAGATTGAGGCATTTCCTGTTTAGAGTTAGTGGTTAAGCAGGAATGTTGCTATGGATAGTGGTTGTCTTAAGATAGGTCTGCATTTGAATTAAGACCAATCACAGGTCAATATTATGTGGGCAAGGTGGGTGAAGTAATAAAATTATTATTTTCTACTATATCTATAATTTTTAGGATTCCTGACTCTATCCATTTTCGATTATATAACGCCTTATCTTTTATACATATAAATTTGTTTCCCCAGATAATTTGTTTCATAATATTGTTGTAATTTACGGGAATAGTAATTTGGTTTTTATTAAATCATCCTGTTGTGTAAGGAACAGAATTGTAAAAAGGTGGGAATTTTTAGTATAACGGAACTTTTGAGAGGTTTGCAATTAAACTGACATTGGTCCAAAATTTTGGAAGTACAATAATGGCAAGATTTTCCATTTTTCATCGTCACCATTTCAGTTTAAAGGCTCCTACCTGTGATCTAAAATCAGTAACCCTAAGTCCACCTTGATCTTATCCAGCATACATTATTTTTCTTTAAACCTTGTCAGTTTTGTTTTTCCATATAAATTTAAAAATAATTTTGTCGCCTTCCTTAATTATATTTTCAGGAACATCCAGTATGCTAGCATTACACAAAAGTTTTGATATAGCAAGAGTTTTATTGATGGTAATTATACCAAACACAGTTAGATTTCTATTTTCCAATGCTGTTAATATATTTTCTAAAGAAACTAATTTATTTTCAATCAATCAATCAATCATATTTTATTGTCATTGTTCAGGAGAATTGGAATAGGTTTGAGGCAGGATGAGATTGGTCGCCCATAATAGCCTCTGCCTTTTTAAGAAGCCGATCATGGAAAATGGTTTCCAGAGGCATTTGTTCCAAACCAATGATATGCGTTACAGTCCTGACGACTCAGATAAGGGCATATAAGTCGTTTTCGGTAGCGCCCCCGAACCAGACGGTTATAGATAATGTTAAAATGCTTTCAATTACTGCTCTATAAAAAGACATCAAAATAGTCGGATGCATTCCAAAAGATTTAAGCTTACGCAAAAAATAAATTCTTTTCTGTGCCCTTTTAAAAATTGTTTGCACGTTACGTTGCCACTTCATATCATTGGATATATAAATACCAAAGAATTTAAATTCCTCAACAAAGTCGATTGGGACATCATTAATAAATATAGGGTATTTTGGATTTATAGCTTTCCGAAAGTCTACAACCATTTCCTTAGTTTTAGATACATTTAAGTAAAGATTGTTACTGCTGCACCAGTCTACAATATCTTTAATTTGCTGTCGATAAAATGTCTCATTATTATCTTGGATAAGTCAATGGTGGTGTCGTCAGCGAACTTGGCTATGTAGCAGTTATGGAGCGTTGTTACACAATCATATGTGAACAAAGTGAAAAGAAAGGGTGAGAGGACGCACCCCTGTGGTACACCAGTATTAATAATTTGTTTTTAGAGGTGAGGGTACCCACTCTGGTAAACTGAGGTCGATCAGTGAGGAAATTACGGACCCAGTTACAAATGGATACATCAAAACCTATTTTAGTCATTTTTGTATGCAGTTTGTGAGGTATTATCGTGTTAAAAGCAGAGCTAAAATCAATATATAAAATTCTTGCATATCGTTTATCACACTCCAGGTGCTCTAAGACCTTATGCAGAGTAATTGATACGGCATCATCTGTAGAACGATTTGGTCTATACGCAAATTGATAAGAGTCCAGATTTACCGGACACTCAGACTTTAAGTATGTTAGAACAATGCGTTCAAAACATTTCATTATTACAGAGGTTAAAGCAATGGGTCGATAATCGTTAAGAGTTATTATTGGGGAACATTTCGGTATTGAAATTATTACTGAATCTTTGAAGCAACGCGGAATAATCTGGGATAAGAGAGAACAATTGAATATGTATGTGAAGATGTACGAGATCTGACGGCAACAGTGTTTAACTAGAGATGGACTAATACCACCCGGACCTGCAGATTTTGTTGACTTGCATCTTCGAAATTCCCTACACGTTTCCTCTTCAGGAATAATTAAAGGACAATCAATGTTAAGACGACTGTCTTCAGCAGGAGAAATGCAATTGTCAACATCACTAGGGAGAAGAGTGTCAAAACGACAGAAAAAATCATTCAATTGCTGGGGAAGATTATTATCTTTTGAAAGAGTAACACTAGACTTACGTTTATAATTAGTTATTTTATTTAACCCCTTCCATAATTCCTTAGAATCACTAGAACATATATCTTCCTCTAATCTATTTTTATACTCAATTTTGGCTTTCTTTATCCCCTTCTTTAATTCGTATTTTGCTTTTTTGAACATTTCTTTATCTTTAGATCTAAAAGCTATGTTTCTATTTCGTATCAAGATCTTAATAGATTTATTAAACCAGGGGTTTTGATTAGGGTCTTAACAACAACCTTATTTATACACAAATCTTGACAGAATTTTAAATAAGAGGTAACAGATTCCGTACATGTGTTAATGTCCGAATCTTTGAAAATATCCCAGTTCGTACAATCCAGGCAGCCTTGCAGTTTCATTATATTTTCCCAATTTTTTTGATAGCAAAAATCTTCGTCGTGTCCTACATAAATTCCAAGAATTTGTATCGGTTCAGATGGCCAGGCAATATTACCTGGTGTAAGTTTCTTATATTTTTTTGTCTGCCCATCCATATAGCATTTGTTTTTTCTTTGTTTAATCTCAGACGTGAGGCATTGCCAAACTGCCCAATTACTTTTATGCTTCTGATACTTTCCTTGTTTTTCAGAAAGAGGACTGCTTCGTCAGCAATTTGGGCAATTTTCACCACATGAATATGATTATTTACAGAAATATTTATTCCATCAATTTCTAAAGAACTTCTTATCTTGGTTGCAAATACTTCTGCAACCAAAATAAATAACAGTGCCGAAAGCCCATTGTAAAAAAGAGATTTCAAAGTTAAATTTACGGAGAGTATTAAACATGACATTTCTATCAATAGTATCAAAAGCCTTTTTAAAGTCAAGACTTACTAGAGCTCCATCTAATTGGTTGATATCCATGTCCGTCACAATGTCTTCAATTAAACGTACATTATCACCACCAAACCGGCCACTAACATAGCCTTTTTGGTCACAACTATCAATAGATTTAATAAAATGTTGGAGTCCTTTTGTAAGGACGAAACTGCAATTTTGTAATTAGTGTTAAGCAGTGTGATTTGTCGCCAGTTATTGAGATTCTGGTGATCACATTTTTTTTTTAAATTAAGTTAATCACGCCTTTGCGTTGTGTTTTATAGAATTCTTGGTTCTGATAACCATAATTTAAGGAGTCACAAACAATTTTATCAATAATAGGCCAGAATTTGTTGTAGAGTAAGACCATCACAACCTGGTGATTTGTTCCTATTCATTAGCTGAATTGCTTGTTCACATTCGGTAGTACTGTAGTTATTTCACCTTCACATACATGTTTTTCCTCTTCGGTAAGAGCGGTTAGATTGATATTTGTTAAGTATTTGTTAATTGTTTCATTAGAAATGTTTTGTTCAGCGTTGATATTTGTAAACAATTGAACTTGTTCTTCTAAGACTTTATATTGCGAGTGTAAGATCCAATTTCCTTTTTTAATATCCTAATATTGTTAGTGTCACTATTGCTTTTTTTTCAATGCCATGAAAGTGATTAGTGTTAGTTTCCCTCTCTTCTCTCCTTTTAATTCTACTTCTTATTTGTGCTCCATTAGCTTCCGTAATATAAATATTATCAAGTTCCGTTTTCTTTTTTTCTAGGCTAGTTCCAAGCTCTTCAGATTTGTTATGGATTAATAAATTTTGTATTTTGTAAATATCTTTTTCTCAATTTTTATTTTGTTTTTATTTTTTTCCAAATTGAAATGAGTATTCTGCAATACTAATTTTTATCATTTCCCATTTGTCCAGTGTCAGACTCTATTTGCTTAACTATACGTATTATGTGATCAATGTAACTATTATCCTTTAAATGCTCATTTTTTAACTTCCAAAGTCAAGACCCACGTTTATCGTGGGAAAGTTGGAGTTTTAAAGAAACCGCTTGATGGTCACTAAGAATTGATGGTCTAATATCACATGAAATTGTTTTGTGCATACTATTATCTGTGACTAGAACATAATCTAACCTTCTAAAAATTATCTGTGAGAGAACATAATCTATTACCTCTTTCCTTTGTATTATTTGGTGCCTAAATGTTAATAACAAAATGACATGAGTCAAAAGTGACCTTTACAAAAACTAATCTACCGTTATTATCGAACATACTTTTGGTAATTTCAAAGTCGTGCCTTTCTTTTATCAGAGTTGAAACTCCTCGAGAGTGAGAAGAACTAAAGCTGTGGTAGGATTCTCCTTGCCAATTAAATTGCTGTATTTTTTCTCTGGTCAAATGTGTTTCTTGAACACAAAAGATATCAACTTTGTTATCGAGTGCCCATTTAAAAAGACAAATTTGCTTTTGTTTATCTCGTATTCCCCTTGCATTAAGGGATCATAAAAAATGGATATTAGACATCGTTTAAGTGAAAAAACAAAGGGTAGGCCATACAATTTACATTCAGAAAATAAAGAATAAACAAATATTGATCATAGCCAGATATCTTTGACATTAATAATAAGGATAATAATAATTGATATTGTAGGACCCTTATGTAGAACAGAACGTAGGAACAAATATATGCTAACCTTGATCGATTATGCTACACGGTACCCTGAGGCAATTCCATTACGTAATGTTAGAGCCGATGCAGTAGCACAGGCTTTGATAGAGGTTTTTACCAGTGCAGGGTGCCGGAAGAGATTGTACATGATCAGGGGACTAACTTTTTATCATGCATTATGCAAGAAATAATTAAAAATTTTAGGAATACAACAATTAAAAACAACAGTATACCACCCTCAAAGCAATGGGCTAGTATAAAGATTAAGGACATTGGAATCTAAGCAACGAAAGAACTATGATTACTGTGACTACATCCACCTTTCCTGTTTGCATACAGGCAAGTTCCCAGTACAGCTACGGGTCATTCACCTTTTGAATTGCTATATAGTAGAGAGTTCAGGGAACCCCTAAGTCTGATTAAAAGCAATTGGATATCAGGTAGAAATATCTAATAATATCATACAGTACACGTTAAGCATTAGAAAGTGACTAGATGATTTAAAGAAAGATGTTAATGCAAATAAACTAGAACATCAGGAAATAATGTCACAGAATTAAAATAAAACTTTAAAAAAAATCGTGAATTTGAGGAAGGCGATAAAGTTTTAATATTTCTCCCCGTAGATAACAGTAAACTACATAGTAAGTGGCAGGGACCTTTTACAGTTACCATAAGACTTAATGAAGTAAATTATGAAGTATATATGGGAGGTACAAGAAAAGAAAAAGAGAACATTACATGTTAATAATATGTTAAAAAGATGGTATGATAAAGTTGAGAGTCAGGCGGGAAGTTACTATGTGGTGGCAAATGTAGAATCATAGAGGAAGTAGATTTAAATTCATCAGTCCATGGCAATGAGTTAGATGGTGAGATAGACATAGCTTTATGTTATCACCAATCGCAAACAAGGAGAGACGTTAAAATCAATAATAGCTTGACTGATGAACAAAACAAAATCCTGACTGAATTGTTAAAATATCATAAGAAAGTTTTATTTTTCAGATGTACCAGGAGAACTCACTCAGTGACTCATAAAATTAAAACAAATGGTCAATTGCCTATAATGCATAGGGCATATAGAAGATTAATTGGACTTCATTCATTTGCACCCAACTCACCATTGTACCCTTTCTTTGAACCCCATCATTTGCTGTATATGTTCCTCTTGGCTATCCTTGATACCTTATATGGATTCCTGGCTACAAGCCTTCAAACATTTTTCTAAAAATATGTGCTCGAAGTATTATCTTATCTGAGAAATCATTGACGTTTACGGATTTAAGGAGTTTTACATGTTAAAGAGGACATCCTTGTGCATCGATTGATACCAAAAAAGCCCATAATTTTGACCTAAATCGACCAAACTAAATTACAATTTCATAAATAAAGTAGGCCAATTAATGTGTAACTAAAAAGCAAAACCAAAGTTTACTTACCTTTTTACCGTCAGGTAAAACGATGAAAAAAACTTCACTCCACATCCATATACCTGTTGTCACCCTGTCAGAACCAGCTTTCGAAACAAATCCACTTTGTCCTTTGTCCTATTGGATAAAATCAATAAATTATATAACAAATAAATAGAATATCATAGATAATGGCAATAGCTCTCTAGCAGCTTTTGTACCGTGCTATATGTCATGTCCACTGTACAGCATTTTTTTTCTTTTTTCCTGAGCAAAATGTAATTCAATCATAATTTATGAATTTTCATATTGTTACTTAGACCTTAAGTAACAATGTGTATAATAAAAAAAAGCAATAGTCGTCTATTTATGCAAGAACTACCATTTTGTTTGTTTATGCAAATATACAGTACTAGTTCTTCACATCAATATAGAATTAATTTATTTCATTCCACTATTAAACAAGTAAGATAGACAGCAACAACAACAACAACGACAGCGACAGCTACAACTGCAACTACAACTAATCATCATTATTGGTTTTGTTTTAGCTCCGGTAAGGAGCTTTTGAAACAATCGGCTGGTTGATTAATATATTTTTTGTATGGGCAGCCGTTATGAGCAATATGCTCTACAGCCTCTATAATACTGCCCACATCGGAGCTCTTGAGATTACGAAAACTTGTTTTTCTTCTTGCACAGTTTTTTCCCCAAATGTTTGCACAGGGTTTTTCTGTCCGGCACTTTAATCCCTTTCCATGCTTATATTTTGTCCAAACTTTGTCCAACCATACACCATTATACCAAATATGTGCCACGTAAAATGTAGTGACAATCTGAAATAAAGTGTAGATGTGCGAACCAGTAAAAGCAATTAAAGTAAACTGAAATGTCTTTTTGTTATATGTATATATTTGTACTTCAATTAATCTTTCGGAAAGAAATATAACATGCAGTGTATGTACATTCAGAAAACAGTTTTGAAGTTTTTATATTTAGAGAAATTGCCCAAAGTGATTTTACTAATATTTTATCAAATATGACTTGCAGCCCTAAATTGTACAAGTGTAAATCCAATTATTTATGACTGATATAAGTATATGTTCTCTCAATGTTCGTGGATTGTGAGACCACATTAAGAGACATACAGTCTTTAGCTGGTTTCATGATCAGCCTTACTCCATTTTTCTGCTTCTGATAAAAGCTGTAGAGAGATCTTGGAAAAATGAATGGGGCTATTCCATCTATCACAGCTTTGGTACGTCAAATTCAAAAGGTGTATGTATACTTCTAAAATCAAATTTAACATGTAAAATGGAAAATATTTATTCGGATGATCATGGTTGTGTACTCGTCCTTAATATTGTAATCAATGAGAAACCCTTGACATTGGTTAACATTTATGGCCTGAATATTGACAATGACATCTTTTTCTCTACACTGATAGATAAAATTATTGAAGTTGCAAAATATCCTCTTGTTATAGGTGGAGACTTTAACACAATTTTAAGATTGTAATTTAGATAAATTAAACGGAAATGGCCAAACCCACCCCAAATGCGCAACCAAAATTAAAAATATGATGGAAATTCTGGAATTAGTTGACATTTGGCGCACAATTAGTGGAAACAAGAAATAATTCACTTGGAACTCAAATCACTCTCCTCCTATACGGTGTAGACTTGATTATTTCCTTGAATCACATGACCTTCGCCCGTATATTAATGTAAAATCTATTGAAATATCAGCAGGCTTTAAAAGCTATCACTCTCTTGTCTCCCTGTCGATTAAGCTCCAACCTCCCTCGGGGACCGGGTCTCTGGAAAATGAACGTACAGTATTTTAAAAATGAAAGTTATATCCAATCGATTAAAAGGGTCATAGCGGAGACTGAAACGGAATGCAATTCTGCTAATTTTTACTCAAATTTAACATGGGAGATGATAAAATTTAAAGTACGGGCGGAGAAGTCAATTCAATTTGCAATTGAATTTAAAATACGTTGATCCTTCGCCAAGTGAAGGAAGATGCGCTCTCCAGATGATGAAATGGCGTTGCCATCTCTACCGTACACACATAGGTATCTTGGTGCCAGTATGCTGGGCTAGCTCCGGTAGCTGTCACCTAAGAAAAAAAATCCTGCAAAATAACTACCGTGCATTATGAATGTAATCATTTATGGAGCATTTAAAGAGGTATGTCTAAAGATTTTACTGATTCACGAACAATTGTCAAGGCTAACAAATTTATCAGGGCTCGCAGAATCGCCTGCCCGACGTCCCAGGGCAACCAAATATCTGCGTCGGGCAACCAAAAATAGGGTGCGTTCCGACGGGCAACCTCTTTTTTTAACATAATATTCTGTTAAAATATTAATAAAATATTCATAATTATCACAGGGTTTCTGACCTCGCCGGTCATCCCTGTCCGGCTCTCAAATTTCCGACCGGCATCTGAACTGTGCCATTTTTTACAAAGACTTTTTCAACCTTAGAAACATAATTAAACACAAAATACTTTGCTAAAAATCAAGGGCTTTTAACTGTAAACGCCCTATTTATTGAGAAAATAACAGTAGAAATACACGTCCCCATGGTTACGTTGATTTTTAATTAAGAGTCTTGAAACCCCGGAAATTACGAAAATTTCAAAGGCTTATTTAATCGATTTTAGTGTCTTCTAATATATCATAAACATTTTCTTTGCGGTCTAAGGAATTAAACAGACAGATATCAGTATTTATATTTTTAATATGAGATGTGTATAAGAGACAGCTTTCGACCATAAGTCATCATTAGGTATATATAATAGGCCGATATATTGCAAAGATAGGTCAAAGGTCAATAAAAGTTTCTGGTTGATATTGAGAAATTATTCTGTAAATATAAATATAAATATAAATGTGCATATTGTAAATATTTTGTTAAAAAAAACCAACTCTATACGACCAGTGGTTGCCAAGATATTACAATCACGCAAAGTTGAGGTCAAAGGTAAAAAACGCAATTTCCGGTAATTTCTAGAGAAAATTGTCCATTATAGTAAATATAAATATGCATGTTTTAAACATTTTGCTGCAAAAAGCAACTTTGTACGACCAGTGGTTTTCAAGATATAGCTCCCTATATTTCCACCCCTAATTTGCATATTTATGCTAATAAGGTCGACAAAATTTTTGAAGAAAATGTTCTATTAGGGTAGATAGAAACATGCATGTTCTGAACAACTTTAAGAAAGAAGCAACTTTCTACGACATGTGGTTACCAAGATATAAGTACCCTACTTTTTCAGACCTATTTTGCATATTTCAGCTAATTTGCATATGAAGATGAGCGCAAAAAAATTGGCGACTCATTTTAAATAAAAAAAAAAAAAAATGATCACGAGATGACATAAGCCACCGGACTAGATGATACAGTGTTTTTGTTTTTTTTAAGATGAACAAACGCTTAATACGGCAATACAGATTCTTGATAAGTTTAGTAAATATTCCGGTCTTCGTGTAAATTTTGACAAAAGTAACGTTCTCAAATTTGGCTCCTTTAATAATACCAACTTTAAAGTCGAATGTAACAAAAATATTAATTGGACGGATGGGCCTATAAAATACCTGGGAGTACACGTTTCTGTCAACAGTGACCAATTATTTGGACTTAATTTTGAAACCAAATTAGACAAAATAGACAATGTTCTTAGAACATGGAAAATAAGAAATCTATCCTTAATTGGAAAAGTTCTGATAATGAAGTCTTTGACTTTACCGATTTTATCGTATAACTTTTCAAATCAACCAATACCCTCTACAGAATTTATCAACAGAGTACAAAATATGTTTTTTGCCTCCTTTGAGATGGAAAACCGGATAAATTAAGAAGAAAAACTTTATACAATGAGTTTGATAAACGAGGATTAAAGATGCCACATATACTAAGCTATATATATTCTCTCAAAATTTGCTGGATTAAGCGTTACCTTGATGAAAGTGATGCAAAGTGGAAAACCTTCTTTACCTCTGAATTACAATCTATCGGTGGAAGAAATATCTTCACATGCAAATTTTTAAGTCCGGTATTCTTAACCATGGATTATATGGATTATATAAAGATGTATTATCAGCCTGGAGTGAATATCATTTTTTACCTAACCCGGATGTCAAGTGTTATGGAATAATTGTTGTTTTGTTAATAGAGCTTTTAAAATTCAAAGTCACTGGTGGAATGCTGGTATTCGCACAATAAAAGATATAACACATAGCGAGGGGTCTTTCCTTCTACAAAATGAGTTAGAATCCAAGTATCAAATTAAAATTGATTTTCTTCTGTATAATGCAATCCGGCATTCCGTCCCAACGACTTTGGTAATTAAACTCAAAGAAAATCCGAAAATAACTAATGAATACGTTGATATTTATAGGTGTGAATCTGTTTTTTAAATGCAAAAAAAAAAAAAAAAACTTGTAACAACGTGTATCATTCCATTGTGGAGCGTATTGGTACTGATGTAAGTGAAATAGAATAACCAATAAATATTGTGTGTACTTCACAAACTGCCAATCGACAATAAAATTAATGTTTTTCAGTTTACATTTATGCATAGAATCGTTTTCACCAATGTAAAATTGTTTAAGATTGGTCTGGTAAAGTATGAACAATGCTCTTTCTGTAATAAGGAAAAATATCATCTCTTACACATGTTTGTTGAGTGTAGAATCAGTCTTCCTTTGTGGGAAACTACTAAAGATTTTATCTTTAATGAAACTAATACAGTAATTAATTTTGACACAAAAAGTATCTGCTTTGGAGAGCCTGATTTACCAACAATTGTTAATTCATTCATATTGTTCACTAAATATTATATCTATAGCTGTAAATTACAAAATGTAATTCCTTATTTCAAGGATCTAAAACTCAGACTAGAAAAATATAAAGATGTACTCAGACTCTGGAATTGAATCTCCCTACTGTATTCTACATACTCAATCGCCTGCTTATTAGTATTTCTTCTGTTTTGTTATTGTTGCTGTTGGTATCATTGTTGTTATTATTATCAATGACAAGAATGATGATAACAATAATAATAATATTAATAATTTGTTTTTCTTGTACAATTGTATTGTATTATATTGGTATGTCTATTTTTTTTATTAAGGCTTATTTATTGTTATTTTTTCTTTTCAATGTTATAAATGTATTATGCATGAAAGAAATAGACAAAAAAAAAGCAATTAAGGGCAAACACTCCACAGCAGATATTTTAAAAACGGATCACCTGACCTGAAGTTAAGTTTACCCAAGGTTCAAGCAAGTAACTATTGTTTCCTTTTTAGACTACCATTCTTCGTGCTCCTAAAACGTTTATGAAGGGAGTGACATATCACGCAGCTAAAGTCTGTCTCATCATTGCTGGATGACAATAGTTAGTATTATATGCTATTAACTATTTGTCATTCAAATTCATTTATTCCTTCACATTATTCATCATTCAATAAACAAACAATAAAATAGACAGAAAGACATGATGATAACAGAAAGCGATGAAAGAGATAACCAATAAACCTTAAAGTCATGTAAGTCAAGTTGTCCACAATTTTCACATGCTTAATAATTCATAAAACATTTTTAATAAGCAATATTTTCCAAGTTTCGGTTCGATTTAAAAAAAAAAAAGATGTACAATTCAATCAGACTCGTCAGCACTGTCATCATCCGACAAATCTAATTTTTAGAGATGTAATAGCAGTTCTAAGCTCGGCCTTTGACTGCTCTTCCTCTACAACCTGCTCTACAGCATTACAAACTACTGCTTCTCCCTTCAATTTACGCCTTGGCTTTGCTTTCATCCATTCTGCCACTACCAATTCAATGATTTTGTCACACTCTGCTGTACATTGAGGAAATTGGAAGAGTAAGAATAACTTCAACCAGTGAAGAGAAAGAATAACTTCAACCAGCGAAACATTTTTTTGAAAAAAGAGAATGCTGCATAATTGTAGTATTCCTAGCATGCACCACTCCGTAATCTGCCCTGCACCAGACAAATGGGCTGGTACAAGTGTTTTCCATTCCAACAGACTGTACATTAATTTATGCCACTCTACAAAAAATTCCTGTACAATTTTCTGAGGTCGGTACTGTACAACCATGCCAAACATCCTGTAACCATTGAATGTTCAGAATCCAGCAGCCAAGACAGTTCCTAACGGATTTAGAGATTGTGGCATCATTATTTATTTGTTAAGACTTTCAAAAATAAATTTAAAACTTATAAAAAATACAAGATACAAGATTCTTTTATTGTCACTAGTACATACAATACAAGTAAAATTCGTCTTCCTGATGCACAAATAAAATTAGTATAAAAGTTACACATATAATAAGAAAAAATAAATTAAATAAAATTAAATAAAAAAAAATTTGTCGTTTTTTTCCAATCTCATACAAAGTCTTGAGGTAAAAAACCCAGACATACTGCAACCATTGAGTGTTCAGAATCCAGAAGCAAAGACAGTTCCTAACAGATTTAGAGATTGTGGCATCATTATTTATTTAATATGACTAAAAAATAAATTTAAAACTTCAAAAAATGAAGAAAATTTGTGGTTTTTTTTATCTCATAAAAACCCCACACATGCCTATTTAACAGCAAGTTAATCTGGTGAACTGCTACCAATTGAATTGTCTGATGTCGATTGTTTTGCAGATGGAAACTGAAGTGTGTAGAAATTGTGTCAGAAAGCACCAAAACGATAGCATATAATTCTGTGATAAGGGGAATGAAACAAGGTGTGGGTAGTCGTTTTGCATTCTATATTTCAATTAATCTAGTCTGAAAAACATAAAATAATATGGTTTGTATTATACAGCACATATATTTATGTTAATTGACAGATGAACTAGGTGTTGCACAATCAATTATTTTCTCCACTTCCAAGGACTCCGCAAGTCCTCTGCAGCCCCATTCTCATCTCATCTCATCAAGACACGAGCCATGTGGAGCAGTACATAATGTTACTCCCTACACATCTTGATGTAATCATGGATTCCTTTACATTGATTTGTTTTGTTAAAATTTAGTTGAGTTATGCAACATTCGCGAAAATTAATACATTTAGAATTATATTTGTATGTGAATAACTTGATAGTACTGGTAATAGTACCTGATTAGTTTAGTATTTATCTATTCATTTATTATATATAAATAAAACAAATAAGAAACCTCATCTGGAATTTTTAACTTTAATTCCATCATGTTTCTTGATCAGTCAAACAAACAACTGATGAAGCTTTGTCAAGCGCAGAACTATATGTATATTTGGTTTTACACTCCTCTAATTATTCATATCATTATGTCATATTTATTTGTCAAACTAATATTATTACTTTAATAGTATTTTGGGGGTGATACATGCTACTGTTGGGAGGCAGGTTTGTCATTTTATATTCTAAATATAATATATCAAAAACTAGGCTACTAGCCTAGTATCCAGGGTGGTGATGATGGAATTCTGATGATTATGTTTGATTATTTAAAAAAGCTTAAGAAAATAAACTGCTTCCCTTGAGACCCGTTCATTTAGTATTTGAAATATTAATCTTTGTCACCCTGTATTTCCCACGACTACTCCGTCTTAATATTATTAGAATAGCAGCATATTCCTGGTTCTGAAGTAAAAAACTACCCATTTTGGCATGGTTTAATAAAGAAACAAATAAACGTATACTTATTTTCGAATACTCACATTTTTGGAAAGGTAGTTGACTATTAAATTGAGTAAGTAAGATTTTCCAGAGCGAAATACACCAGCTATCGACACAACCATCACTGGCACATCCTTCACCCGAGGTTGCAACAAGATACCTTCCAGAGATTTCTTATGGAGTTCGAGTTTGCCATTTTTTATCTCAATAAGTTGTACCGGCTTCGGATTTGAACCTAAAGAGACAAATAGTTTAAAATTTATAAATACTGTAAATCTGTTAAATATTTAAAAGCTAAGGTCAGATGGCTGCATCAGGAAATTTCTTACTGGCTACTGATTTCGTAAGCAACATTATATTACGTGTTCAACTTAGAAATAATGATGATGATAATGATGAGGATGAAAGATCGGTAGTGAGCGAAAAATTATAGGAACTGAGAAAAAATCATTGCTCGCCAGTACAAACATGTCTTACACCTGGAACACGAGCATGTTAGCGTAAGGAGAACGGTTGAACGAAAAGCAGTGTGGAGATGAACAAGCAAGAAAAGATTGGAAGGCACAAGACCATTGATGGAATTAGAAGTGCGAAGAGGGATCTTGAACTTCAGTCTTTTGGCAGAAAGGAAGTCAATGTAGGTGTTTAAAATCGGGGTGATATAAGAAAATTGCATAGCCATAGTAGCAACATTTCTGAAGAATTTAAGATGCAAAAATTAATTGGTGGCGCCAGGATTTTTCTTTCGGGTGGTCCAAGGCCCGACGGTGGTGGGGCTGATGTCGACGACGAGAACAAAGTGGGCCTAGCCGGGCGTTTAATGTACTCAAAGTTGTAAAGCGCCCTCTATTATTGTATGGGCAGAGAAAGTTCGAGTGTGGATGTTGTTGAATATGGTGGATAATAAAGACAATCGGTTTGGATTACTTGTTGTTCATTTGTCTCAGTGAGTGAATGAGAGTTGGCGGCGAGGTTTAACCTAGGTATATATAGATAAACGTCGGTGTATAGAACAGAGAAAATATGGCTGTTTCTACGACGTTTAGTGAAGATTTGCCAAGGTTAGATTCAGATGCGGAGCTCACCACTCTGCCTACGCAGTGGCGTGAGTTTAAAACGGGGATAGGTTATTTGATACCAGCCAAGGGCATTGTCAATAACGCACAAAAAGAAGTGGTACTGTTGCATGCCGGTGGAGTAAAACTCCAACAGATATATTTATCTTTGCCTGACGAAGGGGAAGCTAAGAGCCAGCAACAATTAAACGCATATGATAAGGCTATTAGGAAGCTGGATAAATATTTCACCCCCAAAACTAACGAACCATATAAACGTCACATGTTTAGGCAAATGGTGCAAGAGACTGGCGAAAGCGTAGCCTTTTTGGTTCCCAAGCTAAATAGGCAGGCTACCTATTGTAATTTTGGTGCAGATACCACGACCCATGTGAGGGATCAGTTGAATCAGGGCTTTCCTGCTGCCCGGCTTAAAAAGTTATTACTGGAAAAAGGGAATGAACTTACTCTTCAGAAAGCCATGGGTATAGCAAATTCGTACGAACTGGTTATGCTTCAGTCAGCTGAGTTGACTCAGAGTTTACATGTGAATAGATTGATGGTAAAGCCTACTGTTTATCGTTAGGAAACTCCAAGAAGTACATGCTGGAAATGCGGAAGACAAGGACACTTTGCAAAAGATAAAGTTTGCCCATCAAGAGGAGCAAAATGTAGAACATGTAGTGAAGTTGGACATTTTTTATTTCAATATAAAGGCAATCAGCCAGGGAGAAAGAAATGTGATAAGGTATTTAATGTTGATGATATTGATATATCTGATGATCATTATATATTTACAATTGAAGTAAATTGTACGTATGATGATGAGCCTGTATATAAGGCAAATATTGGTGGCCATTTAGTGGATGTTTTAATAGATTCTGGGTCACCGTGTAACATAATTGATAGGCAATTATGGGAACAACTAAAGAGAAAGGGGTTCGACTGCAAAAGTGAAGTAGTCAAATAGAGTTTGAAATCATATGGTACACAAAATACTGTCGGTGTAAAAAAAAACAGTTTTGGACGTCAGTACAGGTCGGTAGTCGTAAGGTATATAATATGCCATTTCTAGTTGTAGAAGCACAGGGTAGACCATTATTGGGCAGGAAAACCCCAATAGAGTTGCAAATTATAAAAAATTTCGCTGGCAGTAAATTCCATTGAAGATGACTACGGAGAGGTATTTAGTTGTAAAGTGAGGAAATTGACAGACTACTAAGCTGAGTTACATGTAAAGGCAGATGCAAAGCTAATTGCTCAGCCTTGTAGAAAAATGCCATATAGTTTAAGGACAAAACTAGAAGCAAAACGTAAGGAGTTAGAAGAGATGGATATAATAGAACGTGTAGAGGGTCCCACCCCTTGTGTGAGTCCAGTGGTTATTGTCCCAAAGCCAAATGGGGATATCCGTCTGTGTGTGGATATGAGGTGTGCAAACAAAGAAATTGTTAGAGTAAGGCATCCTATTCCAACGGTAGGTGAAGTAATCAGTGAATTAGATGGGAACAAGGTATTTACCAAGTTGGATTTGAACAAAGGATTTCATCAGTTGGAATTGAAACCGGGTATCTTAAGGGAGGTTACCACGTTTATCACTAATGCTGGGTTGTACATATACAAAGGTTTAATTAAAGTTTGGAATTAATTCAGCCCCTATTTGACAAGTACTGGTGAACTGTGAGGGCTGTCAAAATATCGCTGATGATATTGTAGTTTATGGCCGTAGTACACTTAAGGCTGAGAAAGATTTTGGAAACCCTGATGTTTCCTTAACTTTAGTAGTTTATTAAGTGTTTTATAGAGGGCGTTGTCAATTGTAATACTAGACGCAAATCCACATTTGGATTCTGAAATAGTTTTATCGTTAAAGAAATTGATGTTGAAAATAGGGTTTTCTTGTAACATTGTTGCTGACAGCTAATGTATTGAATTAAGTAAGTATTTCTGAATTCTGTTTCAACATAATAAACCTCATATGTGCCTCAATTGAGATATAATGAGTGTTTTTGAGATCAGTAGATACGATAGGCTTAGCTCCATGCGTGGTATCCATTGTGGTTAGTTACGTTGAACTATCGAAGTGTTAGTTTGATCATCAAGTGCAGCATTTTGAACTTATTTGTTTGTTTAAAGGCATTTTCATTAAGTTCCCTGATGATATGAAAAGCTTGGCTAACATATAAGCCTACTTCATGTAGTTTAGAAATTGAGTCATTTTTTAATCCATCTGTACGGTATTGCATTCTAACTAAAGATATCATCGCACATGGTTGTCATTACATAGGCCGTCATTTTTCACACTGTAGACAAGATGCTGAGGTCGCATGATCTAGCAGAGTTTGCCATGAAATTACTTTGATTTGTCCCAATTGTAATGTAACGTTAAATAGTTGAGATTTGCCACTTTAATTTTGCATTAGGTATTTTTTAAATTGTGTATTATTTCTGCAACATTGAACTCTACTGATACAAACGTAAATACAATTCTGGTGATCTGGCGTCTCGTAACCAGACCTGTGTATGTTGGCAGAAGAATAGTAAGTTAAAATTTAGCATGTATTCAGTAATTGTAAACCAAATTTATTATTAGTTTGTATCCACTTATTAAAGCACTGTTTAAATTAGTGAACAATATAAAAGGGAATGAACATGGAATATTGTATTCTGGATAATTAACATTAATTACTGACCATTAGGAATAGTACATTTGCACATGTACTATTGCATTACTTTTTTCAATTTCAAAGTATAATAATAATAATAATAATAATAATAATAATAATAATCAAATATTTTTAGACATTTTAAAATTACAAGATAAATGTTTTTATAAAACTTGGGGTCTCAAAGTATAATAATAATAATAATAATAATAATAATAATAATAATAATAATGTTTTTATAAAACTTGGGGTCTGAATAATCCTAAAAATATGTCTATAGCGAATAGACTAGGCCTAGCGTAGGCCTACTTTCACCTGAGAGCATACAGCGTATACTTAAAATTAAAATACCCTCCGGGCCAAACATTGTTTACTTTCACCTAAGCCCAGGCGGCAGCTTACCCTCCCGTAGTGTAGGCTATTTTTAGGGAGCCTATACCTAGTTTTGCCTATGGAAGACTGCTAGAAACATTTGAATTATATTTTTAAAACATATTAGTTATCTTGTCTGTGTTATTTATTACGCCATAAACGTCTAAAGGGTAGACATGCTAGGCCTGCCTAGGGTAAACACGTGTATTTTAAAGGCCAGACACGGTCATTTTAAACTTAAATAATTTTTTTACCGAAACAGTTGTCAGAGAGATTTTTTAGAGGATAATGCAGAAGTCAAATAGTAATAACATGGAGCAAGTGGCAATGTTTCATAAATTTGCAAAAATTATTTATAGCCATGTAAACTTTACATACCAAATTTTCTTAAGTTTTGGGTGAAAAACATGGAAAAATTCAAATACTCACACGTAAAATCAGGAGCCATGACATCGTATCTATGTTATACTACGGAACTGTTTAGCATGTCTTCTTCGATAATATATGAATATTCATTATTTTTTTAATTTTAAAGCTGTTGATTGGTATTTTAAAATCTATATATGGAGAATAATGAAAATATCGCTACCGCGTTAGTGCCCCCAACTACGAGAATATCTAAAATGTATAATAGTGACCAACAGAGGGCTCACTACTTATTGTCTATATTGAAACCGCCGTGAAGATACGTGATCTGTATGCGTGTGTTGTGACTGGGAGATGGGAAGGAAACAAGTGTCCAGAATATCGGCACGTAGCACATGAGTAGTGTGTAGTAGGAAAACTAGTAATGAAGGGGTCAAGAATAATTGTACCAAAGAGTCTGGGGTGGACTATAATGGAGATTGGCCATGAGGGACACCCAGGAATCGTTAACATGAAACAGAGACTCAGAACAAAAAGTATGGTGCCCAAAAATGGACAAGGACGTTGAAGAGTTAATAAAAAATATGTCCGGGCTGCGATTTTTTTTCCGTACGAAACATTTACATGAAACTCCACTCGGGCCGTCTCGACTGAATCGACCCGAAAATCTCATCAGAATTGACGAGGTCAATATGCCATCCACAGATAAACGTCTACAAAACAACTAAACAAAAAACGTCTGAGAGAACGTCGCATGTCTAATTTTTGAAAATACATTGATGTTACCATGCTCATACTAATGGGTCGTTTGAAATGACTGAATGAATATATTTTTTATTTATTTTATTTCATTTCATTTCATCAGACCAACAGCGAATCATCGCCACTAACAGGCTGGTAAAATATATAAAATTTAAATATATCAAATATATAGACGAAAAAGTACAAAAATCTCACCTATTCAAATGATTAATAATAATAGAACGAAATATAGACAAACTATTGTGAAAAATGTCAATATTAGAGGTTAAAATAAGGGAATTATATTGAAGAGAAAGTCTAGAAATAAAACTACGTTTACAGACATCAACTCTACACAAGGGGACATTAAAGGTAGAACAGGAACGAAGACTTCTAGAATTAACATGCAAACCAAACAGATGAACAAGATCACAACTAAAGTACGAGTTAAAACATTTATAGAGAAAAACCATATCGTGAAATAAAAATCTATTCCTAGGACACATTAATTTACAAAGGCGATTAGAACATTTTTCAAAAAAAACTTAAGATGCATCCTATCAGTGCGAATTAACTGAAATTCAGATGCAGAACTAAAAATAACACAGCAATATTCAAAATGAGAAGTAACTAGATAACGATATAAGGCAATAATGGCACCAGGGCTATTTATTTCTCTGCAATATCTCCAAATGAACCCAAGCATTCTGTTTCCCTTACTAATAAGATGATCAATATGTTTACAAAATGTAAGCTTACAGTCGATGAAGACACCCAGATCGCGATGAACAGAAACTTTTTCTAAAACAATATCCCCAATTTTATAAGGAAAATATAAAGGTTTTAATTTAAGAGAAACAGACATTAAATTAAAATTGGAGACATTGAGAGAAAGACCCCAGTGTCGACTCCATGCAACAACAGCATCAACATCTTCCTGAAGACCCCTGGCATCACTCCCAGTCCCGACAATACGATACAGTTTCAGATCATCAGCGTACATAAGGCAATGTGAGTTATTGACAAAATAAGGAAGATCATTAATGAATAAAATTAAAAAATAAAGGACCAAGGATAGACCCTTGGGGACGCCAGATGGAACGGGTTTGGATTTAGAACAAAAACCGTCAATACCCACACGTTGACTGCGATTAGAGAAATAATCAGAAATTAAGCTAAGAAGGGGACCGGTGATACCAATTTTTTGAATTTTAAAAATAAGTTGAGAATGGGAAATGCAGTCAAAAGCTTTGGAAAAATCATCAAAATATAATGTCACATTGTAAATTAGAGTTAATTACCTTAAGTGCGGTGGGTAAAAAACTAGCAAGATTAGTTTGACTTGACCTACCTGGAATAAACCCGTGTTGAAATGAACTTAAAACAGGAGAAACATGGGGAAAAATTTGATCAAATGAATACGTTCAAATATTTTGGAAAGAGACGGGAGCAGTGAAATGGGATGGTAATTGGTAATCTCATTACGGGAACCCCCCCCCCCCTTGAAAATGGGACAAATATTAGCTTGTTTCCAGACATCAGGAAATTTGCCCGTGGAAAGAGATAAATCAAATATTTTTTTAAGGGAACAGAAAGCGGAACAGAACCAGCTTTAAGCAAATGGTTACTGATACCATCACAGCCAACGGCCTTATGTACACAAAACTTACTTAGATGACCTGAAACTGCATCAGCACTGACGGTTACCGAGGAAAGATAGTGTAGTGTCTGGACTTCAAGACTAGCATACCTCGTGTGTTGTTCGGACATGTTGTTAAATCAGGACTGGTGGATGAATAAACAACGAATGGCTATTGTAGAGCTGAAATATTGTTTATTGTGTCATTTAATTGTGTTTGTTTGAATACGATAGCAACACACAACATTGGCGACGAGGCTGTCGAACCAACTGTGAGTTTGAATAGTATAATTTTGCGATAGTTTTGTTTTAATACTGTACTGCTGTACGATGAGCGCTGTGAACATTGAGATCACTTGAGTCGCTGCGTACGATCCACATGACGTCCATGCTTCGGCTGAACAGTGGAAGAAATGGCTTCGCAGTTTCGAGTTATATGCTACCGGTAAAGGAGTGGTAACAAAAAGCAAAAGAAAGCTTTATTATTACATTGTGCTGGATTAGCTGTACAGGACATATATGATTGTGTAACAGAGGAGAATGGAACAGATGAGTATGATGTTGTTGTGAAAACATTAAATAAACAATGAGCGTTATTGTTTTAAAAAATTAACTCAAAACGACGATGAAACTATTAACCAGTTTATTAACAGATTGAGACAGCAGGCTACACGATGTGATTTTGATGCTGATCAGATTGATGAATTAATTAGAGACCATGTGATCGAGAAATGCAAATCGAATAAACTGAGAATAAAATTACTGGAAAAGGGGAACACTTTGAAATTAGCAAATTTAAAAACAATAGCTAGTGTAAGTCCTATTGGCCTTCCATAGCCCTATTGGCCTTCCATAGCCCTATTGGCCTCCCATAGGCCCATTGTGTAATGACCTTCACATAAAGATAAGAAGGCATTCTACAAGTAGCAGTTCAATCTTCAACATCTATTCAATCTTACTGTGTACAAGTTAATCATTATTTCAACCTTTTTCAATGTGTAGGATGATAAGACGTAAGTTTATATGTTAATTGTTTATTTTATGCTACTGGACCTAAGTTTAGTATAGTTTTTATGAATTTATACACATATTATAATTAATTAAATGGATCATATATGATGAACAGCATTAAGTTCAAATGTTAAGCTGAGATGATTAAAGTTATGATTTAACTAACTTTAAAAGTGAATTACTTAGCCTCCTTTGTGATTACAGTACTTATGATTTAGTGTAGATAATAGTTTTTAGAAAATTATGTTTGAAACTCAGTACTGTACATAGTTGTACGATAGAGTTGGATTAAGTACATTATAGCATATCATGTTACCTTTTATATGGCGAGCCGAGTTGTCATTTAATCGTAAATAGAGATATCTTAGTTTTAAATAGAGATATCTTAGTTTTTAATAGAGATATCTTAGTTTTAACTAAGATATCTCTATTAATAGAGATATCTTAGTTTTAAATAGAGATATCTCTATTAAAAACTAAGATATCTCTATTTAAAACTAAGATATCTCTATTTAAAACTAAGATATCTCTATTTAAAACTAAGATATCTCTATTAATAGAGATATTTTTTATTAATAGAGATATCTTAGTTTTAAATAGAGATATCTTTGTTTTAAATAGAGATATCTTAGTTTTAAATAGAGATATCTTAGTTTTTAATAGAGATATCTTTGTTTTTAATAGAGATATCTCTATTAATAGAGATATCTCTATTAACAGAGATATCTCTATTTAAAA